>NW_026000082.1:7027034-7082929 GCF_001458135.2 Marmota marmota marmota | reverse complement strand
CACATATGCATGTGTATGTGTATATATATATATATATATATATATATATATATATATATATATATATATACAGTCATGCACCATATGATGATGTTTCAGATCATGATGGACTGCATATATGACAGTGGTTGTCTATTGACACTGTAGCTATCTTAGCTTATGTAAGTATAGCTTTGATGTTCACACAATGATGAAATTGTTTAGCAATGCATTTCTTCAAACATTTCCCCACTGTTATGTGACACATGACTGTATGTATGGTATGTATGTGATATGCATGCATGCGTTTGCACCAGGTGCCACCAAGTGTCACAAAGAATGGATCTATATAAAGTGACAGAAAGTTCCAGGAGGTGCATGGTACAGAGAGGTCAGGAAATTTCAGTCCAGAATGGTGACTTTTGAGGAGGCATTTCATCATATAAGAAGTAAGGTGAGATTAATGTAGTTAGCAAATATGCATTGGGCTGAGACTTTACTCAGATATGTGCTGGGCACTGGCACACCAGTATGAAGAGGGCTTGGTTCCTTCTTCAGGTTCTCAGCAGCTGGTGGAGAAAAGAGTTTTGTCCTCAGAACAATCAGTACATCTGGCACACTGCTCCTTTAAAAGGTGAGGAACATGTTGCAGGAGCATACTGATGGATCAGTCAGCTCTGCATGGACAAGTTAGGAAAGTGTTGCTTAGGAAGTTAAAACTGGGATCAGCATTTTAGAAGGCAGGAACAGCATGTGCAAAGCCCAGGAATGTGAGAAGTCCTGACTTAGTCAAGGAGCATTTCCATGTGGAAAACCATTATTTGTGTATGTGAGGGAAGCAGTGAGAGTGAGCCAGGAAGATAGGACCTGCGGAGCTCCGTGTGGGCTCTGAAGCCATTTCCTGGGTTCAGATTCCTACATTGTACTTAGCCACTCTGTGCCTCAGATTTCTCTTCTATCATCAAGAGTGAGAAGAGTGCTCCCAGGGTTATTATAAAGATGCCTTCTCCTGATGCTTCATGAGCAGTCCATGTGTCAGTTACTCCAGTTTGGAAACCGGAATGTAGAGGGTTTTGAATTAGCAAGGTAAGAAGTTTTAGATGCTAAAATTAATTTGACTCAACCCTACCTAGTCAGGTAGCTTCCTTAGCAATGATTCTGATGTGAAAAGTGTATGGAATGTTCTACATTGAGCATGTGTCTTTGGAAGTACATCTATGATTTTTAATACTAATCAGTGATACTCAAAGGAATGGTTAAGGCAGTAAAACGTAAATACCTTCTCATTTTGAGCATAGAGCAAAGCTCACTTAAGTGGAATAAGTATTTATTTTGCCAGGCTCTGAGGAGGACTTTGGAGTGACCTACTCTCTACAGCACTCCTCAGTTCACCCTCACAGCCAGACCTATCTATCTGTACTGCCTGGCCAGGACACCCTGTCCCTCACCTTGAACTCCCTTCTCTCACCATTCCTGTTTCTCATCTGCCATGTCTGAGGGTGGACAGTGTTGAGCCCCATGGTTTATCCCCACTCCCGTGTCTGCCTCTGTCTTCCATAAGGGGAATTTTGTCTCTATTCCTGCCTCTTTACCCTATTATCTCTTCTCCATTCTTCAAAACCCAAAAGAAAATGTAAAGCACTTCCTCCTGATTGTTGTCGTCTGAGCTGAAGAATATTCTTCCAAAGACTTCTGGATTTCTCTGCCTATACTTTTTATGTTCCCATCTTCATTTTGTTAGTGGCAAAGACAAATTTTCCCATATGACTTCCCATTTTAGTTAGAAATAACTATTTACTAGAGACTGAGAATGGAAAATATATGAAGGGACAACATGAGAAAATATGGCATTCATGTTCATTTATTGTAACTTGAATTCCCATTATGGATAACCAAACCAAAAAAGTATTTTAAAGTTTTTTTAAAAAAATCTTATTTCTAAAGTTATTTGTTTAGCACTTTTCAAATTGAATATGCAGAGCCACCCAAGGAACTAGTTAAAATGCAGATTATTGGTTCCCCAACTCACCAGTGACTCATCAGTAGTTTTAACTGGTTCCTGAATATGTACACTCTATCAGCCACCATGTGATCCTGATGGATTCACCAATGATACCTTAAAAGATAGCAAAAGGTTGTCCTAAACTCCAGTTGGTTGCAATCAAAAATTGTTTGTGGACTAGGAATAGAGCTCAGTGGTAGAGCACATGCTTAACACGTGTGAGGCCTTGGGTTCAGTCCTTAGCACACACACATTCACACGCACACACAGTTTTCTATATACAATACAGAAAGAGACAAATTGAATCCAGACTAATGAAAAGACTGCATTTTAAAACTTTTGTTTCCAAGGCAGACAGTTAAAGAGATCTTGCAATCTGTCACACTTACCATGAGCTGTATACTACCTGTGTATATACCTGATGCTACTTGATGTGGACAACAAGGCTTATGGCTATGTGCACTCTCACCACCCCCCACCCCCCACTTAAAGATAAGAAAGAGACTTACTCAGGCTCCGCTAATGTGGTGGCATAGAAAGAACCTTGGTCTGTCTGACCCCAGTGCTATTCTTCTTACCATTATATAGCGTCACCCAAGCCAATGTTTTAACTAAGCTAGCTGTAGATGATTTAAAAAACAAAATTCAAAAGACAGAATACATGTAAATTTTGGTTCAAAAGCTCAGGTACAGGGAAAGCTAATGCACTTATATTTTGCTTAAAAAGTGTGTTAGGCTCTTGTTACATATTGTTACAGGCTCCTGGGCTGAATTTAGTCTAGAGAGTTAAAAGTGTACCAGCCTGTGACTCACCCGCTGTGAAACCCTGCAGGGGACATCTCCTACCAGTATCACTAACATGAGTGAAAACCTTCCTCACTTTCTGCATCCAGGCTTCTCACAGCTGAAAGTTGTAAAGAAAAGCCCACACAATTGAATTCAGTGTAATACATTAAATATGCCCTAATAATGTGGCTCTTAAAAGGAGTTCATGCATCATTTACTGTGATGTAACATTATTACCAAGCCTAGTGCATCTGGCCTAATAACCCTGTCCTGTTGTGCATATCTCCATCATTTAATGTAACACATAGACAGTAACATTTAAACACCTCAACACATGGTTACATTACTGACTCCTCCACCTAGACTGAGCTTCTTGTGAACAATGAAATCTGGTCATATTTCTTTCTGTAATGTCAGATACCAGAGCTTAATTCAGTCAATTAATGAATATATTCATGAATGAACAAGATTGCTTAATAGTATGCTAAGTGCTAGACCAGTTATGGTGGCAAATGCAATACAAAGAAATAGAGATATGGAGTAAGCTCTATGGGAATTTGTAAATGGGAGGAGTCATTTTCAGTTGAAATAGAAAGGCAAAGAAAGATCAAAGACACTAGTATTCATTGAAGGACCTCAGTGTGACAGAAATGGCTGGAAAGGTCACTCATAAAATCTTCATATCCACTCCACCAGTTTATGTAAGGTCACACCACTAGTAATGAAGAACCCCAGCGGTCAGCTTCCATGGCCCTTCAGAAAGTGGAAAGGAGCAGCCTTTGAACTGAGGCTAGATAATAGGTGTGCTCTCCAAAAGAAGCAATGGAATGCACAGTATTCTGGGTGGAAAAGATAGCATCTTTGAAGACACTGAAAAAGATTGGGCAATGTAAGCACCTCAACTCAGCTGAAACACATGGTATCTATAAGGGATTCCTGCAAGATGAGACTATCAAGATAAGTGGAGTCAGGTTAGGAGTCCTTGAGTACCCTGTTAAAAGTTTGTGCTTCCTTTTCTCTCCCCCCCTCCCCCCAGGAACTGGAGGTGAAGATTGCCTTAAGGGACTTATCTGAAGCAAAGCTTTATGTTCTTTGAGGAGGCACAATAGTTTGTGGTGAGGACAAACTATTAGACTGACCCTTCATTAGCGAGTGGCACTGGACCTTAAAAGGGAGAGATGCAGGCATCAGAGAGCTTCTCAGTAAGGAACTTGAGGGACCAAGAACAGAAAAGAAGCTGAGTTGGACTCAGCATTTCCGGCCTTTTGCACTCTTGTGTCAAGTCTGCAGCTCAGAGGCTGAGAAGCAAAACATCAATTTAGGCAGGCTAAAGCTGGAAGATAAAAATTTGAGGGTAGCGATCACAAGAGAGGAAAAATACTGATAAATGCTGTGGGATTTTAGCTGGGACCCAGGTGTAAAGGTGAACTAGAAATGGGCAAATTTTACAAAGGCCAAAGCCCAGCTTTGAATCACCACTGGACAAATTCAATTAATCTATTCCTCCTCCAGTTAACTGCAATAAGCAAAATCATATCCTTCCTAAAGGAAAATAACATAATCAGAGGCTCAAGTTATATCTGAGAGTTTTCATATACAATATCTGCATCCAATAAAAAGTAATTTAAACATACAAAATGTAGGAATTTTCATAAATCAAAAGGAAAAAAGTAAACCCACACAAGATCAATCCAGATGTTGGCCATATTAGATATGGACTCTAAAATATCTGTGATTAATATGTTCAAGAAATTATAGAATGGTCTGGAGAATTCAGAGAGCTGCAAAGTATACTAAAGAAGTAGGAATTCTAGAGCTAAAAATGCAGTAATTGCGATTCAGAACTGAACAGATGGGATAAAGTCAACAACAAACAGTACCCCTGAAAGAAAGAATGAAGGGGACATGGGTCAGAAAAAGGTTACTCTCACCTCAACATAACATTTAGAAAGATGGAAAATACACAAAACCCCAAAAGAATACAAGATACACAGCAGTTCCTATCAAGTAGATATATAATTGGAATCCCAGAATCTTTGTTAAAACAGAAGCTATTTTGAAGAGATAATGGTCAAGAGGTGTTCAGAACCTCTAAAAGACCTCAAGTGAGTTTATTTTAGCTTCTAAAAAATTAATAATTTCATATTAAAAGGGTAAAAGATAAAAATTACATGATTAGATTAGTAGTTGTTTTTTAAATGAACTTTGGTAAAATTTAATTTTATTAAAATTTAATTTTGGTAAAATTTAATCTTATTCTGATTAAAGGTATTTGCAAACAAAAAAACCTAATGCCAATACTACAGTTAATGTGAAACTCTGCAGGTTCTCCCTCTTATCACTTCTTTTTCACATTGTATTGTAGGACCTTGCCAATGCAAAAGTGAAGAAAACTGAATTAAAAGTATAAAATTAGACAAAACTGATGCCACATATGACAGAATTGTTCACATAAAAGTTTAAAAATATATACGTAAGATATTCAAGCTAGTAGCTTGGCAAGATTGTTACATCAAAAAGCCAATACAAGACTCAATTTAAGCAGAAATAACCATTTAGAAAATAATTTTTAAATAGCCTGATTTATAATAATATCAGAATATCAAATACCTAGGAATAAAAGTGTTCTCTCTGCAGAAAGTTATAAAACATTTTTGAGAAACTTAAAGATGTCACAGATAAATGGAGAGATATGATGTTCATTGATGGGAAGGCTCAGTATTATAAATGCAATAGTTCTCACCAAGTTGTTGTATTGATTCAGTACATTCCAATTCAGAATTCAATTAGATTTGGGTGTGAGGGGCTGAAAATTGGTAGTCATTTGCAAGCTTATTTGGAAAAAGCTAATAATAAGACCACCTTGAGGAAGAACCAAGTTGGAAGAGCTTAATATGACTAGATATTAAAACTTATTATAAAAGTAATTAATACTGATATTGAGTTGGGGACAGACATAAACTAGAGGAAATAATAAGGAGCCCAAACCAAATACACATGTATGGACAATTAATTTGGGACAATAGCAGCACTGTAGAATTGTGATGATTATTTTTTCAGTGAAATAGGGCTATTTGGATATCAGTAAGTCAAAATTGAATTTTTGCCCCTGTCTTATACTGTACATAAAAATGACCTTCAGATGGAATATAGATCTAAATATGAAAAATAGAAGTGCTCAGGATAGGCAAATGTTTCTTATTAAATAGGATGCCAATATGAGGACAACCTTGAAGGAAAAGATTAGTGAATTGGATTGTGGTAAAATGAGGAACTTTCACTGGGTGAGGTGGAGCACAACTGAAATCCCATCAGCTTGGGAGGCTGAGGCAGGATGATTGCGAGTTCAAAGCCAGCCTGAGCAACTTAGAGAGTACCTAAGCAACTTAGCAAGACCCTGTCTCAAAAAATAAAAAGGGCAGGGAATGTGGATCAGTGGTTATGCACCACTGGGTTCAATACCTGGTACCAAAAATTAAAAAAATTTAAAAATGAGGAGCTTTCTTTCATCCAAAAAAAAAAAAAAGCCATTATAAGAGTGAAAAATGCAAGCCATGCAGTATGAGAAAGTATTTTTCAATGCACAGAACAAAGAATTTAAATCTAGAGTATCTAGAATGCATGAAAAATTTCTACAGGTTAATAAAAAAAGTCATACTAATAGAGAATGGTATAAGTAAAATACTTAAATGGCTTTGGAAAAAAGAGGACATGCAAGTGGACAATAAAATATTAAAACTTTTTTAGCCTCACTAGTCATTAGGAAAGTCTAATAAGCATAAGATAATATACTACACAGCCCCCAAGTTAGTTAAAATTTTAAAAGATGAGTAACTCCAAGTGTTGGTGGGCATCAAAACACCCAAAAGCTCAAGCATCACATGGAAATATGACTGGTACCATACTTTGGGATGGAGATTGGCAATATCTCAATACTCCACGAATCAGCAGTACTATTCTTCAGGCATGTGTTCAATAGAAGTGTGTACCTGTGCACATGAGAAAAAGAAATACTTGTATAATAATATACATACAACATCTTTGGTTGTAATAGACAAAACTGAGGGAAAAACCCAAATTCTCATCAGTATAGTAGAATGAATACACATTAGGATCATATAGTAATAAAAATGTACCAAATATTGCTGCCATGCAGCAACCTGATTGAACCTCACATATATGAAGATAGAAGCTGGCACAAAGAAAACATATAAAATGGTTTAACAATTAGGCAAAACTTGTGGGCTAGATAGACATCTAGATTGAGGAGGTCTTTGGTGGGACATGGTATACGGACAAGGACAGGAAGTGGTTTATTTCTTGATCTAGATCAATATGTTTATTTGGAAAGAATTCATCAAACTGTATATGTAAAATGTGTAGCCTTTTAATGCAGGTTATACTTCGTTAATAAAGTTTATTAAACATCAAAGTGAATAAAATTTATTCATGTCAGCATCGTGCAGCCCTGTGCTAGGTGCTGGGAATGTCGATATGAACATGATGTAGTCTGACCATGAAGAACGGAGAGGAGGAGATGGCAGGTAGATGGCAGGATGGGAGCAGATGTGGATGATGAAAAAGACCAATCAGATCTGCAGAGCAGATCTGTGTAGCAGCTGCTGCAGGGTCAACCCAGAATTGGAAGTCCTGGAAAGTGGTAGACACTACCTATTGTCTCCTCGGGCCCATGCTGAGGGACACCTGGGGAGTCATTGTACCAAAGAATGAAGAAACAAGACTGACTTGGAAGCATTCTGCATTTGCCTTCAAGAAACTTTGAGATGGTGATTGAGAGCTATTTTTAAAAATCATCTAAAAATTCTCCCCTTTGAAATACAGATTTATAAGGAGAAAGAGCAGAGGAAGAGTGAAAAATAATATGAATATATAGGACATATCCAACAGAAATGTATACATACACCATTCCAATAGCCTAATGGTTAGAAAGGAGCATGATTCCTAGAGCAGGACCTGCTCCCCTGTTTTCTCTCCCCTCTATCTAATCTAAAGTAACTCTCTTCTACCCTAGCCCCCTGCACTGTGAATTAGCATCTGTACATCAGAGAAAACATTTGACTTTTGGTTTGGGGGGATTGGCTTATTTCACTTAGCAGGATATTCTCCAGCTCCATCCATTTACCGACAAATGCCAATATTACTCAGCCTTAAAGATGAATGAAATTTTTTAAATCCATTCATCTGTTGAAGAGCACTTACATTGGTTCCATAGTTTAGCTATTGTGAGTTGAGCTAAACATCGATGTGGTGGGGCATCTCTGTAATATGCTGATTTTAAGACCTTTGGTTCTTATAAACCAAGAACTGGGATAGCTGGGTCAAATGGTGGTTCCATTCCATGTTTGCTAAGGAATCTCCATCCCACCTTCCATAATGGTTGCACCAATTTGCAGTCCCACTAGCAATGTACGGGAATACATTTCCCCCAACAACCCCACCAACATTTATTGTTGTTTGTATTCTTGATAATTGACATTCTGAGTACAGTGAGATGAAATCTTAGAATAGTTTTGATTTACATTTCTCTAATTACTAAAGATGTTGAACATTTTTTCATATATTTGTTGATTGATTGTATCTCTTCTTCTGTGAAGTGACTGTTCAATTCCTTAGTCAATTTATTGATTAGGTTATTTGGTTTTTTGGTGTTACGTTTTTTGAGTTCTTTATATATCCTGGAGATTAATGCTCTATCGGAGGCTGTATGTGGTACAAATTTTCTCCCATTCTGTATACTGTCTTCGTGTTATTGTTTCCTTTGCTGAGAAGAAGCTTTTTAGTTTTAATCCATCCCATTTATTGATTCTTGATTTTACTTCTTGTGCTTTAGGAGTCTTGTTAAGGAAGTCAGATCTAGGCTGACATGGTAAAGATTTGGGCCTACTTTTCCTTCTATTAGGTATAGGGTCTCTGTTCTAGTGCCTAAGTCTTTGATGCACTTTGAGTCGAGTTTCATGCAGGGTTAGAGTTGGGGTTTAATTTCATTTTGTTACATGTGGATTTCCAATTTTCCCAGCACCATTTATTGAATCAGGTATCTTTTCTCCAGTGAATGTCTTTGGCACCAATGAGAGAACTGTATTTATGTGGGTTTGTCTCTGTTTCTTCTTTTCTGTACCAATGGTCTACATGTCTGTTTTGGTGCCAATACCATGCTGGTTTTGTTACTAAGGGTCTGTAGTTGTGGTATTGTGATGCTTCCTGCTTCACTCTTCTTGCTAAGGATTGCTTTGGCTATTCTGCATCTTTTATTTTTCCAAATGAATTTTATGATTGGTTTTTCTGGTTCTATGAAAAATGTCATTGTGATTTTAATAGGAATTTCATTAAATCTGTATAATACTTTTGGTAGTATGGCCATTTTGACAGTATTAATTCTGCCTCTCTAGGAACATGGGAGGCCTTTCCATCTTCCAAGTTACTCTTAAATTTCTTTCTTTAGTGCCGTGTAGTTTTCATCGTAAAGGTCTTTCACCTCTTTTCTTAGATTAATTTCCAAGTATTTTTTAAAGCTATTGTGAATAGGGTAGTTTTCCTAATTTCTCTTTCAATAGATTCGTCACTAGTATACAGGAATGTGTTTGATTTATGGGTGTTGATTTTATAACCTGCTATTTTGCTGAATTCATTTATGAGTTTTAGAAATTTTCTGTTGGAATTTTTGGCTCCTTTAAATATAGAATCATGTCCTTGGCAAGTAGTGATAGTTTAAGTTTTTCTTTTCCTATCCATTTAATTTTTTTTATCCTATCTAATTGCTCTGGCTAGAGTTTCAAGCATGATGTTGAATAGAAGTGGTGAAAGAAGGCATCCTTGTCTTGTTCCTGTTTTTAGAAGGAATGCTTTCAATTTTTATCCATTTAGAATTATGTTGGCCTTGGGCATAGTGTAGATAGCTTTTATGATGTTGAAGTATGTTCCCACTCTCCCTTGTTTTTCTATTGTTTTGAACATGAAGGGCTGCTGTATTTTGTTAAATGCTTTTTGTGCATCTATTGAGATGATTGTGTGATTCTTATCTTTAAGTCTTTTGATATGATTAATTATGTTTATTGATTTCCCTATGTTGAACCAACCTTGCACCCTTGGAATGAAACCTGCTTGATCATGGTGCACTATCTTTTTAATATGTTTTTGTATGTGATTTTTCAGAATTTTATTGAGAATTTTTGCATCTATGTTCATCAGGGATATTAATCTGATGTTTTCTTTCTTTGATATGTCTTTGTATGGTTTTAGTATCAGGGTGATATGAGCTTCATAGAACAAGTTTGGAATGGTTCCCTCCTTTTCTATTTCATGGAATACTTTGAAGAGTATTGGCATCACCTACTCTTTTTTGTGACCATGGATCAGTTATTTAACCAGCAGTAACTAAGTTACATCTCCAGGATGGTATCATAATAGCATTTATGAGAATCAAAGAAGATTATATAAACTACTTGGAACAGCATCTGGCACAGGTTGGCAGTACACAAGCATCTGCTGTGGTGATGGTGATAATGATATCACCACTGCAAAGAAAATCTAAGGCTTTTTTGCTGCAGCAGTGGGACATGGAGTCAGTGGCCACAGCCAGGGTCAACACAGTGGCAAGGAGCTCTTTAGTCATAAGGTCAGAAGGAAAGCAGGCCTCAGGAAGAAATATCCTTGGAGCCAGACACACAGTAGGAATTAGCTCCTCGCATAGAGGACTTGTCTGCGATCTGTTGAAGCCACTGTGAGTCTGTCTCCACAGAGCTCTCCCTCACCAGGCAATTGTAAGCATCTCGAGGATGGTGGCTGTGTTACTTTAAATACTGTTTCCGACTTGAATCCTACTAAACAAAGGAGGGAGAGAATATTAATCAATTACAAAGCAATACAATTGGAGTAATTAATCAATTACATGTGCCAGCACTGTTCTTTCAAAACAAGACTATATTTTTACACTTTTACTTTCAAACCATCTGTTCCCTTTCACAGATGAGATGTCGGAAGCTCAAGGAAATCGGCTCGTTTTCTTGAGGTCATGGGATGAAGAAGTGTTCTGGGGAAGCAGCTCCTCAAAGCCAGTGCCCTTCCTGGCTAGTGCCCATTACCTTATGGAACCAGGAGGGCACTGGACAGGGAGAGCAGGACCTGGCAAGGCTGCTGTCTGAGCAGGTGCAGAGTGGAACCTTCTGGGAGGGCTGCATCTTGATTTCTGCTGAAGCAGAGATGTTTCCACTGCAGTTCCTGAAAAATGCCGCTGTGTTTCTCATGGGATTTTCTGGGATTCATTTTTGTTCTCCCCTTCCACACTATTTATTTACCTAAGCCTTTGTTCTCTTTGAAACACTTTCAGCCACATGTCCTTCATTGTGCTACAACCCTGGGCCCTTTATCCTACCCAGGATTTTTACCCCCTCTCCAGCTGCTCTTTATATCACTTAATTCTCTGAGCCCGCCAGCCTGACTCTTATCCGGTGGGGGTGGCCTTCCACACCCACCCCAGTCTCCTAGGATTGGCAGCTACAGGGGAGAGAGCAGAACCAGGATTCAACTTCAGAATCTGTTTTCCTTTTGGTCTCCTTATTGTTTGAAGGTTGGGGCCAGGCTAGATTAATCAGTCTAGGTGTGGTGGAGCCCTGTGACCCTCCCCAGGGAAATCATAGCCTTATAGAAACTCAGCCTGGTTTTGGCTCCCAGAATGAATTCCAAGCTTTGAAGAATCTGTCAATGTTCAACTAACCCCTGGAAGTTTGTGATGGAACCGAAACTCATAACCAAGCGGGGCAGGGGTACGGGGTGCAGGGCATGGGGGTGGGAGGAGAAGCACGTGTGCAGTCAGAAGGTAGGAGAAAAGAGAGCTCGCCTGCCTATTTGGATTTTTTTCCTCAAAATTTCAGGCCTCTTCTCTCAGTTCAGATGTCCTAAAGAACCTGTCTAAGCACTTCTTGTATGCGCTGGTATCTTTCTGAAATGTCTCACTGGTCAAGTTGGACTCTTGGTTCTGATCTCCACCTTCAGAAAACCTTCACGTCACTTTATAAATGAGATCACCCATCTTGTGGCAAGAAAGAGTTGCTGAAGGAAACCTAGTTCTTCTACCAGGAGAATTGGACACTTTACAGTTCCGATATCCCAGACACAAAGCTGTATGCCATACACAGCTGTTCCATTTTGCCCAGGACAGAGGGGGTCCTGGACCACTGGGTTTACTGGTGTGTAGGGAGAAAATTGTCTTTTCCTCACCCTTTTTGGATTCATGGTGGAGGCCCCTAAAACAAAAGACAGATAACAAGAGAAGCATACACATTTATTTAATATAAGTTTTATGTGACATGGGAGCCTTCATAAGGAAATGAAGACCCAAAGTAACAGTTAAGCCTAAATATTTTATGGTAGGTTTTATGAAGAGTAGACTTATGGAGAAATACGATAAGAGCAAAAATTGTATGATCTAATGGTAATAAACTAGAGGAACTTAGCAAGACCTATCTATCTAGATTCTTCTGTGTGACCCTTTCTCTTCAGAGATAATACTGTCCCTCTCCTTTGGGTTCAGGGAAGACATCTCTCACAGGAAGGTCTTGTAACCTGCTTCACGGCAAAGTCAGAAAAATCTTTCCCAGGTTTTATGACCTGCTTCAGTGGAGAAGGGCAGGGGTGGGGGTTGGGGGCTTCTGCTTCTGTGGTTTTCTAAGATACCTTTAGCTTAAAATATGTAATACAGTGATGTGCCATATTTTGAGAAGCATGTCCTGACCCTCATCAAATGCTGATATGAACAAAAATGATCTTGTAGAATAGATGCCAATTTTAGATTCCCACTTTAAAACTGAAAACTGAATTTCAATAAGTTGAAGTATCTTATCAAAGTTTGCATAGCAAACTCATGGGAGAACTGGAAATCAAAGATCTCTCTGACTTCAGACCCAGAACTGTACATTGACCAACCAAACTCTTCAGACACAGTTCATCTCCTTCATACTGGGGCCCAGCAACCCTGTGTCAGCTAGCTTTCGTCTCTCTCTCTTCTGTCTTTGCTTTCCTGTCTATTTTGTCTCAAGTTGTAACAGAAATGCCTTTCCCTGCCTTCCCCCTTCCCTTCTAATTAATATATTCCTGCCTTTCCTTCCTGAGGAGGCCTCCCTGACATCCAGGGTAGGTCCCATGCTGGGGCTCCACACCTCCATGGGAAAAAAAAAAATAACATCTGAGTCGCCACCAGTTGCTCTTCTGTCTTTTAAGCATCTGCCAGGGTATCTTTTCACCCCTACTGCACTGGAATAGTATAGGAAAAAAGAGAATAATTTCCATATTTAGATTTCTAGCACCTGATATGGTTCTTGGCTTATAATTGGGGATCAATTGATGGTCATCCTATTAGTCAATTAATTTATAAAATATCATAAGGCAATGACTTAGAGTCACAGTCATAGATCTGTTTAAGGATCTGTTCCAAAAGATACATTTGTGTTACTTAGATCAATTTTCTTATTTTTGGTTTCTTTATTTTACAAAGAGTTTAATTTGTGAATTAGCTTGACTGTTTAGATTGGATTTACCCTTATACTTTACCAAGTCTAATGCTGGGAAGTGAATGTCTTTTATGAAGTTAAAGATGACAGTGTCCAAGTAATGTCCAAGTAATCCAGAAGTTGTGTTGACTTAGGGAGAACAGAATTTCTGAAATCCAGTTTTTTCTTTGTCATTAGTTGGGGGTTTGCTAGTGTTCTTGAATTTCCAAGCTATTGTATATTAGCCTGCCTTTGAGAGTTGATCTCTCTGGATAGAAATGAGTGAGAGCCAGTTGCCTGAGGTCCTACTTTTTGTTTTCTCTCCAACGCCAAACACCGTCAGGCTCTTATATTGGTTCTGATTGGTCCAAGTCATGGAAGACTTGTGGCCAAAAGGCAGAAATGATGAATGTCAACACAAATTTAATCATGCTATAAATGGTGCTATATGTAACTGTAGCTTTGGGGGAGGTAAGTAGCTTTTGGTTTCTGCTCAACAATGTTTAAAATGTTTACCTGGATTATGCCTACTAGCTGGTACCTTGTTTTTCTTATTCCCCTGTATATGTGTCCCCCCCCATTATTCTGTCATCAGTATACATTCATGGATAGAAAACAGATGTTCCAATCAACCTAAGTAAACCAAATAACTCTGGCAATGCACATATCAAGCTGAAGGCAGGCTCATGAACTGTCATGCCAAGCCCTGCTCTTCCCACTGAAGACTGAGAGCTGTCAGTAGTAACAACAGTAATGGTAAAAATACATGGAGCACACTGTCCCAGCCATTGTTGTTCTTACTCAGTCCTCACAGTAGGCTTGGAAGCAATAGACTATCACCATCTAATCTTGTCATTCAGGAAACTGAGGCATAGTTGGATTTGACTGGCTTGTTGGACTTGACACCAAGTCCTCTAGTCCCAGAGTCCTGGCTCTGAGCTACTGTGCCCTGAAGACTTCAACTACCGAGTAAATGGCCACCCATGTCTAATTTGAAGACATTCTCTATTATTTTCCTGGCTCTATGAGGATGGGAGTGTGAGAAGTGGGATGGTAGCAGCAGCTAGGTGTGTGAAATCTCTTCATAGTTTAAAAACAAAGGTAAACTTATTTTAGAATTTAATTTGGGTGAATCTAAATGATGTTTCTTTCCAGGTCAAGACAGTGCTTCATTCTGTATGAAGATCATGGATATCTTTTCAGCTAGCTGCTCCCCTTTATTTGTTAGGTGCGAGGTTACCCCTTGGGCTTGCCTTAAGACTCAATGTACAATTGTTATATTTTAATTTGCAAAAGAAAACAGTCATCATCTGGTAGCAGGAGATGCCTATCCAAGCAAATAAATGACAGATATAATGATAGAGGTTGCAGTGTCAGGAGGTAAAGTGCAAGGGAAGGAGACTTGGTTGGTTTTCTCTGGCTGGGGTTCTTGGGGCCTGAGGAGGAAAGTGTCCAGAAAGATTTTGATGCTACAACTGAGGCCTCAGCAGGAAATGTATGTTCCAAGGTTGATTGTTGGAGGTTGACGGGAAATGGTGGAAGGTTCTTCGGTGCATGATGAGCAAATTCCCAGCAACACGGAAAAGCAGGGCACATCCAGGAGTGTGGAGAAAAGACTTCCATGAAGCCCTGCTTGTTCCAGGCACTGTTGCAGCTCCTGGAAGGAAGAACTCCCATTTATTGATAACTAGTGTATTCTCCATACATCTTCCTTAGTCCTCACAGCAATTTTGTAGGTTAGCATTGCTACCAAGTTCTTCAGATATAGAGGTTGAGGTTCTACATCTGAGAGGTGAAGGTATTTACCCCAGGACATGTAAGTGGGATTTAAGCACATGTCTAAGGAAATAGAGCAAATGAAATAATAGCAACAATCACAATAACAAAAATAAGGCAAACAGCAAATATTGACACACTACTGAGCATGTTCTAATCTGCACCATCTAATATATCCATTAGCTATAAGTGGCTGTTTAAATAAAAATTAGCTAAATTGAGCAAAACAGAAAATTCACTTCCTCAGTTGTGCTAGCCATATTTCAGGTGCTTAGTGGCCTCATGTGGCTGGTGACTACTGTATTGGACATTGCCAATATAGAATATTTCTACCTTCACAGATCATTCTGTTGGATAGCTAAGTGCTTTACATGTATTACCACATGTAAGTTGTATAACAATCCTATGAGGAAGAGACATATGCAAATGGTAAGATGTGGAAATTGTGGTGTGAAGAAGACAGGAAACATAACCAGAGTCACATGATGAATGAATCCTGTTTTTTAAGTGTTTCACCATAATGTCAACCCAGTATATTATGTTCTTTGTTATATAAATGAATATCAGTCAAAGTAACAGAATTCTAGGTCTGCCAGTAGATAGACTAGCCTTACATTCTCTGCAGAGAAAATGCCATTGCTATAATCCCTGCCCTGCTGGGACTGCACAATTGGCACAGACTTTGCAAACACAGAGCTGCTATCCTATAGAGAGTGTCCTCTCCATGGACTCCAACCCTTTAGCCAGCTTAGTCAAGCAGCCCATCTGATATACTTTATCAGTCCACTCGTTCCTTCAAAGAGCTGAATCAAGTCTCAAGTTGATAAAATCTTAAGTAATGTTCAAAAATTTTTTAATACTTTTTGTCATCTTTTGAGCAGGTATTTGAGGTGGTTGTCAGGAGAATCTTTTTCAAGATGCTAACACATCAGAATGGGTTACTGAATATCCTGGTTTGAGCCCTTCTCCTGCTTCTTAGTATCTAAATAAGTTTGACAAAATTACTTCACCTCTCTGAAATTCAGGGTTTTTTTTTCAACCATGAACTGGAAATAAAACACATGTATCACAGGGTTTTTCTAAATATTAAACAAAGGGTGCAGTGTCTGAGGATGCTGTGCAAGCTATAAAGCAGTTTATGAAGCTATAAAGTGGGAGATAATTATAACACAAATTTTAGAACTTAGGATGCTTTTCTTCTATATAACCCTGTAAAGTTTTCAAAGCTGCTATGGCTTGATAAATTATAGGATAACATGCTTTTAATCATAACATTTGCAAAGTCCTTTTTTTCTTTTATATAAATATAGTAGGCACTCAATAAATGTTTGGAAAAAAGGAAAGATGGTTGGATAGAAGAGAGAGGGAGGGAGGGAGGGAGGGAGACAGCACACAAGGGTAAATAAGAGCTGCTCATGAAGTTTCAAATTTTCCCTCTAAATTTTGTTTTTAAATGTGTTGTTTAGGCTGGCACTGTAGCTAAGTGGTTAGAGCACTCCCCCTTGCATGGGTGAGGCACTGGGTTCAATCCTCAGAACCACATACAAACAAGTAAAATAAAGGTTACATTTAAAATATTGTGTTGCTTGACATTAAATAAATAAATAAGAACAATATATGAGCAAGTTAGTAAGCTTGTTTTCTGCTATTTTTTTCATTCAAAAAAATTTATTGAGCAACTACCTTCAGCTGGTTGTTGTACAAGATTCAGAGAAGAGACAATTGAATATGTCACTTTGTTTTGATGCCTATTTCTTCTGCTGCTAATTTTGCTCCTTAAACGTTCTGAGGAATGCAGAACGAACTGACACTTGTACAGTCCTGTGAGGGGCCCCAGCAGTGTCAGGGCTGCACTTGTCAAATTTCATCTTGAGAATTGCTTCCTGATGTACATGTGCAGCCTGTGAATCTTCTAGGGATGGTAAAATGTGGTTATTCAGAAAGGAGAATGCTCCTACCAACTATTCTTGCTTTTCCTGCTCATTCATGGGCCTCTTGTAGCCACTCTAGGCTCTAGAGGGACACAGGAAAATGAGATTGTCAGCTCCTGGATTCATGTGGCCATCGAGAGCATCCCCCACCTACTGCTATTGAATCAGGGGCAATGATAGGCAGAGCATCAAGAACCTCCCAGGAGGGGAACCTGGGCAAGCCTGCCTCTTACTGGTGCTGTGCAAACCTGACTGGTGGTTGCTTAAGTATCCTTGGGACTGGATAATCAGCATCTGGAGAGGGACTTTTTGCTCTTGTCTCCTGGTGAGGAGCCACTGTACCTGATATATCAGAAGACACACTCTATGTATCCTATATTGAGAATGGCTGAGGAAAGAACAACATTTGTGATCCATTCTTCTATTGTAGAGATGAGGGAACTAGTTCTAATTTGTGGCAGAATTGGGGTTAAAACTCTGATTTTTTCTTAGTCCAGTGCATTCATTATGTTCCATGGTGAACTGACATTTCCAAATATATTTCCTTCTTAGAAGACAATTATAACATCATAGAGTGAGGGAGTATAGAAAGAATATGGGCTTTGGAGTCAGAAAGAACAGATCAAATCCTGGCACTGCTTTCTATATCTGCATGACCTTGGACCAGTTACTCTGATCCTTTGTTTCCACCTCTGTTGAAGGGAATAAAGAATATTTACCTTTAGTGGATGTTGTTGTAAAGATTAAATGAGAGAATATTTAAGGACTTAGCATAGAATCCAGCCTATCTTCAGTCTCTAATATGTTTTCCAGAAACAAAGGAAGAATACAGTTGACTTGAGAGAAAGTTTGTGGTTTGGTGATGTTGGTGATGGTAGTAGTAATGGTGACACGGTTACCATTGATCAAACATCTATTTTTTAGCATTCATTATCAGGCAATCATGTGATTTTGTTGTTTTCTTTATTCTATAGCAGATACGTTTCCAAATTCCATTCTTCTCTCATCCTAACTCACTAGTGTTCAGGTCCTTAGCATGGATAAATCAATCAATAAATCTGTCAATCAGTGAGTCTGCTAACCAGAAAAGAAGCAAAAGAAAATTACCCACACATTTATCTTTTCCTCAATTTTTAAGTGTCTATAGAAATTGAATGACCATCTAAGGTTAACTTTGCCTGTACCTACGAGTGGAGCCAATAAATGTGGGCCTTGCTCAGGAAACCTTGAGTTGGTTTATAGCACTGTGGGCTAGAAGCAGTCAACCCCTTTTCTGTCAGGGATCTCAGTATCAGAAGCTTAAGACCTCAGTACTTTGAGATGTGTAGATAATAAACATCAATTGCTTGGATGTTGGGTTTTGTTTTGGAGACAAACCTACAGTCTTAGTGTTTAAGAACAAATACTTTGGCTTCAGATTGCCTGAATATGAATTGCAGTGCTGTTCTTGGGAGCTCTGTGACCCTGAAGAAGTTTCTTTTCATCTCTAAGCTTCAGTTTCTTCATTTGTAAAATAAGGATAATAACAGTCACATTAGTAAGTTGAAAAAATGAGATGTCTAGGGAGAGGATGCAAGAAGAACCCAGTTAAAATTAGCTCATATCTGAAGTTTCTTCCTGTCCTAAACTCCTTGTGTCCTGAATGGGGAACCTATCACTCAAGGTCCAGCCAGAGAGGCATAAGCCACTCTAAGTGCTAATAAAAGGAATCTCAGCTGTTTCTCCCTCTTGAGATGGCCCACATTCTCCCTTGAATGTGTATTCCTTCCTTTACCCCAAAAGCCTCTCACTCTTAAAAGAGCCCACATTCCTGGAATGTGTTTCTGCTTTCCTAAGTAAATTTGTCTGTGCCTCTAAAACATCTACCACCACAACAACATCTATTGATATTACTATTGTTATATAAAAGAGGGAATTTTATATAGAAAATGTTGATCAGATGATGAAAGAGCGAGAAGCTAGAGAGCAGCTGCCACCATAGGCCAGCAGTCAAGGGAACAAGGTAGTGGTGGACCCCAGCAGATGCTGTGGCTGTGGTCACCCTGCCAGCAGAGTCTGAGTCAGAAGGAAACAGCACTCCTGGGCCTTTACCTGAGACAGAGAAGGAAGAGAAGGTCTGCTTGGGTCTTCCCTTTCCTCCAGCCCTCTGGCAGTACTGACCTTGACTGAGTTTGGGAACTGCAGTCTGCAGGGGCAACCCCCCCATACTGAGCAGAACAGGGGGCTTGTTCTGAAAACAAATAGGGCCCAGGACTCTTGCAAGCTCAAGTCTCAGACCTCAGTTGCCTGTTTGCTATTATAACCAACACAGAAAGTTTGGAAGAGCTGTACTTCCCCCTACTGCTGGGCCTCTGAACAATAGCAGAGGTGCACTAATTGCTGTACCCAGAAGGTAGAATTTGGAAGAAGTAATGAAAAAAAAAATCTAGAAAGCTGTAAGAAGACTATCTGTGGCCCCTAGATCCCACTTTCTAGAAAGACCTGCTTGCTTGAGCAACTAGTGCCTTCAGTATCCAGGAATTTGTGGCTTTTACCTGGCTAACTTGTGCAGAACTCCACATGGCCTGAAAGCCTGGGGAAACCCTGGAGCCTCCATGGTTCTCTCTCTCTGTGTGTTCTGATCATTTGAGGTTCTCTTTTCCTCACCAGGCTGCAAGTACCCTGAGTGCAGGGCCTTGTCTTCTTTATCCTTGAGTCCCCAAACATTTGTACTCTCACTTTCTGCCCTGAGCTAGCAACTGTGGTGTAAAGGGCTGCTAAGCATGTGAGCAAGGCTGTGCCAGCTTCCTGCAGCTTTCATTATAGAAGAGGGGCTCACAGCATGTGATGTCTCAAAACTACCACTGCCTCTTCTGTTGGGGAAGTCCAATGGTGCATGAAAACATTTAACAGGGAGACTCCTTTGGGGATCATGGAAGCTCTGAGAAAGTCACATCTGATTTAGGAGTAAATAGAAGCTAGCCTGGCAGAAAGTTGGGAATGGCATCCCAGGCAGACAGAAGAGCAGGTGCAGAAGAGCATATAGTATTGGAGTCTGAGGATCGAGAGGCCATGCATGAAGCTGTTGAGATCAGCGGGATCTGTTCTCTCTGCATCCACATCTGAGCCCTGCCTCGAGCCTATTTCACCTGCCTCGTGTTATAGTTATGTACATTTGCATGCTCATGGCTCCCACTTCATGCCTGGCATAGCATTTACTGCATAGAAAGTGCTTGTTGGATATTTGAATAAATGAAGGTGGAATAGCTTTAACTAACTCTGATCATATCTAATTTCACTTGTTTCGCAAGTATCAGGAATACAGTCTGTGTGGAAAAGCCTGAGTTTCCACCATATATGAGAAGCTCTGCTACTGGCAATCTTTAAACTAAAGGATTACCTCTCAGTCACCCTCTTCTTTACACCTGGAGCTCTGCAATAAGTATGCTGAAGAGATTCAGTCGTGAAATACCGCCTTTGCTTTACCTTCTTTGAGATTGACATATGATACATTAAACCAGATTCCTTTTGGCTCTGTTCCTTATGACCGATGCCACCTTGGGCAAGTCACTGAACCTCTGCAGACCTTGGTTTCTTTTCTGATGTCTGTCTCTAACATTAATAACATCAACTTGACAGTATTAATCCCAAATGAGATCACACCGGTTAAATATACAGCATAGTGCTGGTATTTAGTGAGCACAAGACAATGGACAGCCACTGTTTTTAATATGTAAATAGGTACAGTTAACTGTCACATGTCATGCATGGACCAGAGCAAAGCAGGAACAGAACGAGTTTTCTAGTTTTCCTGTGGTAGAGGAGTATGCCCTTTTGGTTTGTATTTGAAATTGGGCTACACACGAGACTCTTCCTCTATGTTTCTTGGCTTTTAAAAGGTATTTTATGATTGTTTTAGTTTTCTTTCCTTCCTTCCTTTTTTTTTTAAAGATGATTTTGTGGTTTTACTTTCTCACAGGAGTGATTGGAGCAGATGTGAGGGGTCATGGCCTCATCTGTGAGGGACAGCCAGTGACGTCACGGCTGGCTGTCATCTGTGGAACATCTTCTTGTCACATGGGGGTGAGTGTGGGGCACAAGGGCAAAGCCACCGTGTAGGGTGGGAGGCAACTCAGGGGGAGATACTGAGCTGCTAGCACCTTCTCTGCTCTGCTTCTTCCCAGTTTCCCCTCGAAGCCTGGTCCTGCCTCCTGCAACCTTGCTTATATTTGCCTGCTCTCTTTCCAGGGTCCAAAGTCTTAAAAAGCATGAAAGGGTTGAGTCTGCCTTTGAATCCACCCTGGCCATTGAACCCAGGCAAAAGGAATGAAGTAGGGTCCACGAGGGCAAAACCTCGCTCTCCCAGACCCATCTCTCTTTCAGGGGCAACTGACTCGTCCCTGGCAAGGTGGGGGTGTCTGTTTTCTTTGGCTGCTGAGCCCTTTCTCCATCAATATAAATCCATCTCCCTGGGAGCGTCCTGATGATCTATAGAATTAGGCTGCGTATCATGACTTCAAAAGAACACTGATAAGCAATTTTCACTTTGTTAATTTTTCTCCATGAATTAATGGAAAGGCTTTCTCCAAGATTGCAGTTAAAATTTAGTGCCTGCCCTAAAATTTATATCTTCTTTAAATGCATGAGTCTGAAAGCATTCCATTTCGATAAGTACCCATTTCTACCATATTTTTATTTAAAAGTCATTACTCTGTTAAACTGAGATAGACGACTCTCTGGATTTTTCCCAGATGAGTACAATAGAGGGGGAAAGAGGGGGAGGAGCAGGGAGATGAGCCTGAGAGTAGAGTGGGACATAGCCCAGAGCTGGAAGTCTGCAGCTAGGGAGGAAATCATGTGCTGTGTGAAACTGTCCAAGGACTGTAGGTACCACTGAGCCTCTTTTATTAGTAGATGCTTTGAGTAAATATCTATGCAGTTACTTTTTTACTGATTCCTGTTCTTACATTCTGCCTGTGCTAAACTCTGTGGCATAAGGAAAACATAGGCCCACCCATGGATGAGATAGAGTTGTAACAGATATTACAATGTGATATGAAGACCCAAATAGGTTTGGGTTGAACTCAGGATACTAACCATTTGGTCATGCTCGGGCACTTTGCATTCTATGGCCTCCCATGTTGTCAAGATAGTGGGGCCAGCCAGATTTGGTTTCCAGTCCCACTTTCCCCCTTCCTAAGCATGGGTCCATAGGCAAAGTATTCAACTCCCTCAGATTCCTCACCTGGAATCTGTGGGGTCTGATGGCAGTCCCTCACAGTAGGAGGCTGAAACAAGGCTGGAAAGAGGCAGTGTGAGTGCTCAGGTGCATGAGCCCCTTGGAAGGCTGGCTCTTGATTATCAGCCCTGTTGCTATCCGGCAGGAAGGAGGCAGTGACTGCCAGGAGGCATCCAGGGCTGCAGAAGGCCTCCTGCGGTGGCATTTGGGCTGGACTTTAGCAAATACACTTCTTTGTATTTCTTTAGACTCTAGGTGAGGCATTAAATGGAACTTCTTTAACCAAGTTTAGAAGTTCCCACATCCTTCTTCCCCTTCAGCATCCTGTGGTAAAGCTTAGCTGTCTTGGAATCAGAGATCCACAGAGGCCTAAACTCTCTTCCGATGGAAAGTGTCCAAACAGCCATCCAGCTCTTACTTCCCTTGATGTGGGTATACCCTTCTTCCCTTGTCTTCACTGATCACCAGTTTAAATCTACTTAACTCATCCCTTATTTTCACTGGGACACATCAAATCTGGCTTTTCCTGTCAAATCTGAGTCTCAAGCATTTTTACTCCACTCTCTTCAGGCTTCTAATCAAAAGCAGATCTAAATGAATATAGGTGACTCTGTGAGGCTCCACTTCTCAGCCTGTCTCTTCATGGGATGATACTAGTAGTTTCCCCAAGGTCACAAAGACATTAAATTCTGGAACTAAGAACTTAAATTTTGCTGTACATTGTTCCAATGTTCACACTCCATAATGCCCTGTTGTATTGTGCCTGCTCACCACATGGCCATAGAGGAGTGAGGAACATGGGCACACAGGTCATCATGTGCACAGGAACTCTTGCTTATCCACTTGCTGGCCCCATGACCCCAGTGAGCCTCTTAACTTCTCTGAGACTCAGATTCTTCCTCCATCAAGTTGGGGGAGTGGTGCCAGTCTTGCAGGATTGTTGGAGAGCATGTATTAGCTCCATCTGTACCTGGCACCAGGAGACTGAAATGGCGGGGATTCTTTTGAAAGTTTCCCAGTGACATAAAATGCTCACATGAAGCAACTGTTTGGGCTTTAACGAATTTGATGGGCAGCCGCAGTTGGTTGCAATGAATAAGGGCCATAAAATGCCAGTTTATTATGTCGTGTTATACTGGAAATAACAGCCCCCACCCCGACCCTGCTTTGTACTTGGGAGTGGGAAGGGACCTTCTGGGCCAAGGGGATTAATCACTAGCTTTAATATTATGTCATGAGGGCGAGACTGTGGTCATGCTGGGAACAGAGAGTGCCTTTGATCTCCCTCAGGTGCTGGGAGCCAGCATGCCAGCAACAATCACACCTTTGTGAGGTCTAGGGGAGGTGCAGGTTGGAGAAACTCTCCCAGGGAAACTCAAGGACCCCCTTTGTTGTGGTTCTGGCAAATAAAACCACCACTGTCAGGAAAAAATTGCCAAACAGAACTCAGGGGCTGTGGGTTTTCCAAAAAGTGGTTTCAACATGACCTAAAGAATTCTCTTGGTGTCTGCTCACTTCTGGTGTTTCCAATTCAGTGGGTTAATTGAGACAAAATTCCCAGAGATAATTTATGCTTGATCCAAGTTACTCTTTTCAGATCACCCAAAAGGAATGAATGAATGAGTGAATGAATGAGCAAGCAGTAATTGAGTATTAGTATATACTTAAAAGGTCCCTACCTCTAGGTTCCTGTTACCTCCAGGAATCTGGAGAAAAAGCCTGAGGTTGAACATAAGATGTACTAATCAGGCCTTTGATATTTTAGAAGATACAAGTGTGGGCTGCACATTCATCTTCCTCAGGGATGATTTAATTAAGAGGGAAAAAATGCTGTTCTTTTTTTAACTCCATGAAAGCAGAGCTGCTTATTCAAAGTTAATTACTACCAAGTCACCAAAACCCAGAATAACACGTGGCAGGGGTTAGCCAGAGGTTGAAAAGTCGCAGGGTCAGATGGAGATGATCCCTGTTGCTCCAGCACACTGCCTCTGGAGCTGTCAGGTCAGGTTGGAACTTGGCAGCTTGTCCTCCAGCTAGGTGTCAGGTGGGGGGCAAACCCTGTGGCAGAGCCGGGAGGGGCGTGGAGGAGGTAAGGCTTGTGCAGAACAGTGCCAGTGGAGAGCTGGGGAGTATTGCTGCACCTATTTAGGTGTATTTAGAAATGAGGGTTTTATGTGAACATACAGCTAGTGATTCTGTCACTGCACAGCCATGGAATCTCTAAGAAGTGGGCCCCTGTGCTAGCCCTATTATTGACTGTGAATTTAGGTAGATACTTTATCTTTTAGTGCCTCAGTTTCTTTATTTGTTAAATGTGGGCAATAGTATTTTTCTATAAATTTATGTCAAAAATTAAATTGAGTAATCTCTGTAAATAGTTTAGCACTATACTTGAACATAAGACATACAAATCAGGCCTTTGATTAATACCAAATATAGTGTTATCATTAAATATTAAATATAGTGTTGTTATCTCTAAGATGTTGGCCCCTGTGCTAGCCCTGTTACTGACTGTGAATTTAGATAGATACTTCATCTTTTAGTGTCTCAGTTTCTTCATTTGTTAAATGTGGGTAATAGAACACCCCATGCCCTGATCTTGGTTTCTAATACTCTGATCCAATAAAGAGAATCATGATGTCTTGGACAAGGCTGATTCTGGGATTGGGACACAGAATACATAAGATGACAAAATACCAGAGGCTCTGTATTTTATAAGATAAGAGGTTCATTTAGCTCACAGTTCTGGAAGTTGAAGGGCATGGTACTAGCTGGCATTGGCTCAGCTCTGGTGAGGACTCCTTTGTCTGAGTCACCAAATGGCAGATGTCATTATATTGAAAGGGGAGAGGGAGACATGAGGGTGGGGGGAGGGAGAGGGGGAGAGGAGGTAAGAGGGAGCATGGGAAGGGGCCAGTGGGACCTCCCACTAGGACCCACCTCTTAAAGGTCTCACATCTCTTAACATTGCTACATTAAGGACCAAGCTCTCAACACATGAACCCTTGGGGACACACTTTAACTATGCTCAAACCATCTCAAAGGTATAAAATAGATTAATCATAAGATTATAATGTTAAGTAATCATAAGATTATAATGTTAATGTTAATATAGTTTCTACTCTCCCCAAAAAAGAGTAGAAAACTATACAGTTCCATTATTTTAAAACCTAGGAAATGCAAACACATAATGACAGAAAGCACATGGGTGATAGTGGTTACCTAGAATGGGGGAATGGGTATAATGAGGACCAAGAGAGTAGAATTACAGGAAAGATTTGGAAATGATGTACATATTTGTCTTTATTCTGGTTATATCTTCATTGGATATGTTGTGTCAAAGCATCAAGTCAGACATTTTAGATATGTACAGTTTATTGAATGCTAACTATAGCTAGATAAAGCTTTTTAAAAAACTAAAGAGAACACTGTGGGGGGGAATAACAATAGCAATAGTATCTGCAGTCATTTATATAGTTCATACATTATCATAGACACTATTCTAAATACATCCCTAAAATAACTTTTGAAACAGTACACAGTAGGCAATTAATAAATATTCATTTACACTTTTTTCCTTCCTCAGTAGATTCTGTAGCTCTTATGATATATTTATCCTATTGTTTTTGTGCTTCTTGTGTTTTAATCCAACTTGTATGTCAGATGAAGCTGACTTGCTTAGAGGGTCCATGATTCCGGTGCTTTCTCTGGGCCCATCCTGTCTAGTGCAGCACTGGGTGCACAGTGGATGCTTAGTGGCCACACTGCTGGATAGCTTTTCTGAGGGAAG
This sequence comes from Marmota marmota marmota, assembly GCF_001458135.2. Lineage (NCBI taxonomy): Eukaryota > Metazoa > Chordata > Mammalia > Rodentia > Sciuridae > Marmota > Marmota marmota. The sequence continues at coordinate 7,056,942 of NW_026000082.1, read as the reverse complement.
TGTGCAAGTGCTTGCATTTTCTCAAGTCTCTCTCACTCCTTTCTCATCCACTAGGGTCATCATTCATCCCCTATTTCTGTTGAATGAGTCCTGATTGACAGAGAGAAGCCTCCCCCCCAATCTAAGGTGCAATGAGCCTATCCTCCCCATCACCAACCTCTGCCCTCCCCCACCAGGGAATTTATGCAGTTCATTTGGCCTGTCTAGGAAGTAAGATTTTAACTGAACAGTTTTAAGTCAGTGTGACTTCAGTAAGAAATGAGCCACTCTCTACTCTCACCATTCCTCCACCAAGGTAGATATCTGGAATGTTCCATCCTTATTCCCCTCCTATCCCTCACCCTGCCATTACCCTATGCCTTGAAAGGTGGGCATGATTTCCTCCCCCTGGAGCTCATAAGATGCACTTAGGTTGACTGGCTCCATATCTTGACCTCAGCTTGGCTGGGAAAAGAGTTGGGAGTCTGCAACCCCAGTGTCTTTGGGCTCCAGCCAGAGAGAAGCCTCCTTTCAGAATGTGCCACATTGTTAAAACTGTGTTCTTTAGGTCATTTCTCAAATGGCACAATATATCTGCCTCAGACCATCTGAAGAAAACATTCCCCTAAAACAGAGGACACTGGACATGGTCTGTTTGTTAGAAGAGTCAAGAATGCTCAACATCAATATTTAAAAGGGAAATGAAAATTAAATCACAGTGAGATCCGTGTACACTTACCAGAATAGTTGAAGCCATAGGGAGAACATGGGGAACTAGAACTTTCACACGCCACTGGCAGAATATGAAATGGTGCAACCACTTTGGAAAGCAGTTTCACAGTTTTTCAAACAGTTATGCTGCTATGCCATCCATCCATTCCATTGCTACAGAAACTGGGCAGGGCTCTCTGGCCCCACATTTCTGGGAGCCCACCAGGATCACAATAGAGCCTCTCAGAAGGTCAGAAACAAGAGGTTCTGGCTAGAGTCTACCTAATATCTGTCCTGAGCCCAACCCTCTGCAGAGTACTAAAACTTGCCTGGAACAGTGATGGAAGGAGAGGAAAGAATCAGTGGGGCAGCCATATTTCAGCTTCCTCCTAATAATCTGTGGGAGGGGAGAACACCATGTTCCCCTCCCAAGGAAACAGAGAAGTAGGGGATGTAGTGGGTAGAAAGTTCTAGAGGACTGCCTTGGTGGAGGAAAATTAGCAGCAGTAACAGTAACAGCTAATATTTATTGTCTGCTTTTCACAGTCTTACAAGTTTGGAAGTGTTTTTCAACCCTAATAAAGTTATGCAGTTATCAGTATTATCCTATCCACTTATAAGGACTGAAACTGAGACTGAGAGATACAAACTACTTCCCCAAGGTGACGTAGCTAGTAAGTCATGTAGATAGGTTTGCAACACAGGCTGCTGGATTCTGGAGCTCCTACTCTGAACTCCTTGCAGAAAGATGAGACAGGCTGTGGGATGCCTTGGCTGAGTGTATGCGTGATTTGTGGAGAGTGATTACAAGTCTCATCTTCTCCAAAGCCTGATGAAAACTGCAGAGTTTGGGCTAGGCCACACTAGACCACAGTGCTCCCACTTTCCTTTCTCCCCAGTCTCCCAAATCATTGCCTTTCAAGAGGCCACCAGCCTAATGATAACAATTAAAATAAACAGCATCACTGTCGCTATCATCCTCTGGGAAGAGAGTATTTATGTGACTCCCTAGTTCATCTCCCGCCTTTCCCTGCTGCTATATGGTCAAGTGCTGAATTAGGCAAGTTGAAAACATGGAGCTGACTTCCCAACTCATGAAGACGTTTTATATTTGTGTAGAAGAGCATGAAATGAAAACCACATTGACTTTTTTCCCCTTTTTTATCTACCACTCATCTGCTGTGTGGGTGACTGATTCTGTGGCTGCTGAGCATTCCCCAGCAGTCATGGAAGGATCTGTGCATTTCCAGAGGTGCAGTGCAGATGAATACAATGCTGAAGACAACCATTGTAGAACTGTCACTCACCGAGCATCGCACACCTGCCTAGTGTTTCAACACACACGAGCATATTGAGTGCTACATACCCTCAGTTCAGAGGTTTCATTAATTTGCCTTGTTGCCCCTCATTTTTACATCCCCTCCATACTCTCTGTGTGCTCCAGGTGCCTCTTTTTCATATGCTAATTACATTTTCATGTTTTTTGCCCCAGAACCAGATAGGGGTGGTTTCTACTTTGCCACTTAACCAATGATTAAAACATGTATTTTTTTTTATTTAAAAGATAATAGACACATTGTATAAATTAACTCCTACAGTGTATCTTTAAAACTTGTAGAAAACTGAGTTTAGTGATGTTTGAAAGACAGATGGATTCAGTACCATCTTTTAGATAATGCTATGGGGTAATACCAGCACGTGGCCCCAATTATATGGGGAGGTAACAGAAGGATATCACAACACAATGGCATTTCCATTTATTTGCACTTAGCACAATACCTGACACACAGTCGATGTCCAATAAAAGTTGGATGGATACATGGGCAGAAGAACAGATAAAACAATACTAGATAGCAACCCTAAAGGTTTATTGAAGAACAAATTATACCATACCAGTTTGATTTCTCAGGAGTGATGGACTGTGCAGCTAAAGGAAGATACCACGTGTAAACTATCCAATCTTCAGTGAGACTTCAGCTTCTCTCCTTGATAGACTGACCAACCCAATAATTGATCAGCTGTCCAGTGTTACTTCACACAGACCAGTCTCAGGGACTTCATGACTTATGCTCCTATCATCTGGCTACATGATAAAATTAACTGAATGTTCCTCAGGTTTCCGTAACACTCCTAGCTGTGAGATTTGCTGTGATGTTGGAAGACAGGGCTACAGTTCTTGGGCATTAGGACATGACCCATAAATAAAAGGGAAGCCTACAAAAAGTCTTCATTTTTCTGTGGTGTACAGGATACCAGTTTGCATGGGCCTATCTACCCGGATCAACTCACAGTGAAGGTGGTTCTGAAAACTAAATTGCATGGCTTCACACTCCCAGTCAAATCGCTGACAAGTTTCCTGAATCCTAGCTGTGTACAGGAGACCTTGCATGATCTGGTCTTACCCACCTCTCACCTCATCCCTCATCTTTTACCATATGTCCTAGCAGGGGCCTGCACAACCCTTATCTGAATTCTCTGAGGCAAGACATGGTTTAGAATAAAGAATGAGAACATTTTAGACAGTTGTGTGCTTGAGTGTGTGTGTGTGTATGTGTTTGGTACCACCCATAACCGAAAGTATGAATATTTCTACAGTAAAATGTGAGAATATTCACACCAAGCAGGTTAAGTAATGCTAAATGGCTTGATCTATTCCTATCAGATTTTATCATCAAATGAATCATTAAAAACCTTTATGTGCTGGGCATGGTGGCACAAGCCCATAATCCTAGCAGCTGGGGAAGCTGAGAAAGGAGGATTGTGAGTTCAAAGCCAGCCTCAGCAATTTAGCAAGACACTGAGCAATTCAGTGAGACCCTGTCTCTAAATAAGATACAAAAAAAAAAAGGGCTGGGGATGTGGTTCAGTGGTCAAGTCCCCCTGAGTTCAATCCCCAGTTTAAAAAAAAAAAAAGCCTTTTTATATTTGGAGTGTTGCAAATGGAAGAAGTATACTAGACTTACAATTGCTCTTCTTAGAAAGAACTTATGCTTTGCCACTAGTCTGGCTTTAGACATGTTGTTTTCTCTGCCCGAATGAACACATCTCTCCTCTATCTGTTGAGTAGCATCATTACAAAAATCATGGTCTTTATAACACACATTTACTGAGCATTTACTATGTCATTTGTTACTTCTGGCAAACTCTATGAAGTGTTTCTCATTGTATTATGATCCCGGCATTCAGATGAGAAAACTAAGGCTTAGAGAGGTCACGGAGCTAAGAAGTGGTGCAGCTGAGTTTGAACCAAAGTGCAGGAACCTCAGAGCCTATGCTATTAGTGATTACACTGTCATTAGTGTGTGACTTCCCCAAAGTCCTAGAACAGCTGTCACCTCCATGAAGCTTCTTCCGTCCCAGTGCCATGTTGAATTGGTTGTGCCACCTCTGGGCCTTCATAGCCCTCTAGCACAGGATCTTTCATTCTTGTCTTTCCTACAGGCTTTAACTCCTAGAGCAGTTGGGGAAAATGCTTTAATGCTCTGTCTCCAGGGAATTATACTAAACATTCAGCATGGGATTTATAATCAAGTTAACCTAAAGAGATCTGGCAATGTATCCTTAGTGAAATAGATGGTAAACACCACATCACAAGTTTAAGGATATAGAATTTCAATCTAAAAAAGAGAAATACTCAAAAAGGAAAAGGATGCTTAGGTTTATGCATGATTTGTAAAGAAGAGAAATTAATCGTGACAACAGTTCAAGATGAATCAGGAACATGTCATCTGTATAGTGAAGAATAACAATGGCTGGATTTATTGAATACTTAGCATGTGCTAGTTTTTTCCCGGGTATTCTGAATATGGAATTTCTAATTTTCACAACAAATATTTGAGACTAATTTTAGAATCCCTAAATGGACAAAAATCATAGCTGTATGCAAAAAGGATGCAGTAACCATTTTTATATCAGAATAAAGAGTAATATTAATGCACTCAGATTAAACAAAAGTTAAACATCATTAGAGGGTGTCAGCATCATAAAATATCTCAACAGATGACCTTTCCTCCTGAAGAGGTGATGGAATTGAGGTCAGAGAGATTATATAGACTTTTACATGGTCTTTTATATCCATTCTTTGAAAGTGTTAACTCAATACCAAAAACATATGCCACTGCTGACCTCAGGACTGGGTCCAATTTTGAGCTGTGCTTTTGAAAAAAGCTGCTAGAACCTGGAAGGAGCCACATCATCTATAGCTATAATACTAAGAGAAATAGGTCCCAGGAGCAAAGCTGGGGAAGATTGAGAGACCAAGTAGTTCTCACTGCTTAAGAGAAACCTTAGGGAGTGGCTTAATTATTTTCTTATTTACAAAAGATTTTGTGATCATGAAAGAACATTTTCATGGTGCCTTAGATTAGGTAAAATACCCTATGGAATTTACTCCTTAGAATAAACAAAGTGAGAGTATCAGAGAAGTGTTGTTTTCTTTTCTCAAATGAGGCTCAAAGAGACTTAGTGATTTGTCCCATGTCCCACAGCTAATAGAGCTAGGGCTGAGACTCAGATACATACCCAGTCAAACCCTGAGCCATTTCCATTGCATCCTTAGTTTGTTCATCTTTATTTGCTTGGATCGAAGGATCCCACAGCTAGTTGAAAATCTGGTTCTTTACAGGAAGGTCTCCTGGTTCCATGCCATAAATTGCCATTGTGACTAAATTCTTCATTAAGCTGCAAGCCAGTAGTTCTCAAATAATGTTCATATAAAGTACCTAGGGATCTTCTTTTAAAAATGTGTGACTCTACTTTTTGTACATGAGAGAGACATGAAAAATTGTGCTGTATAGTACATGTATACCATGAATTGAAATGTATTCTGCTATCTCTATAACAGATTAGAATAAATAAGTCATTTTTAAAAATGCTGTGCCTCAGACCCCAACCCCACAGGTACTGATTCCCTGAGTCTTGCTGGGAAACAAGATCTTTAATTTTATTTAATTTACTTATTTACTTACCGATTTACTCATTTACTTGGTGCTGGGGATTGAACCCATGGCCTTGCACAATGCCAGGCTACACCCTCCATTCCCAGAATCTGAATTTTGATGTGTACCTAGGTGATTCTAATTGAGGATTTTCAGGAAAACTGTTTTAAATATCTTCAGAGTAGTAATTACATCCGTCCATCATTGTTTCTTCAGTGCCTAGCAAAGCACCATATACATAAATGATATTCTAAAATTGTAGTTGGTGACTGTAAAAGAGAAGTAAATAATGAAAAATAAAATCTAAAAATTAATATAATACCAAGGAAATTAAATTGGAGATTCAAGCAATCTCTGAAGGGTTTGGGACACAGGAGAAAGTCTCTTGAATCTCCATCCTTTCAAAGAAGCTATCTCTTAGAAGGCCTAGATACAGACATTCTGAGAAGCTGTGGCTTGCACAGAATACCTGGTAGAATCTGCTGACAATTAAAGATTGTGGATTTTTTATTTTCTCATGAAATATGAGAGACCTTGTCTGGAGCTCTGTACAGACAAACCCAGAAACCAAAGCAGACACATCAGGACACAACAGGAAACCACAGAGGCCTAAGATCTTTCAGGGTAAATAGGAAGTCAGAGTTTACTTCTGAACCCACAGCACTGAGCCTAAGTGCAGTATTTAATCCAGCTCTCTACCCAACTCTTCCTCGAGCCTGGGCACACATGAAAGATGATGCCACCTGGGTAAAAGCATTTAAAAGTGTTTGTTCTGATCAGAATTTGGAGCGAGCTTCTTTTGTTTGTGGTAGTGGATAATTTAGGACACAGGTGCAGTTTGGATGTGAAAGCATTAATTGGTGTCTTCGGTTTCCCTGTAGTGATATTTGAAACCCCATCTTCCTCCACAAAGAAATCTTAATCCACACACATTCACAAAGCATTTGCCATTGACAACCATCTCTCATACACCCCATCTGTGGACATTTGGGTCCAGGTGCATAGTAGTGGAACATAGGCAACACTTAATTAGTACCCCGTGTTCATTGGCTTGACATCTATAATCTCACTTGATTACTACTAGTGATTATTAAGTTGGGAAGTAATAAGTGGGACACAAATGATTATCCCCATTGTGCAGTAAGGAGTATGTAGTGCAGTAGAAATGACATGGATTTTGGAGTCCATACATAGATCTATGTTCACATCCGGAAAACTTAAGCTTTCTTACCCATATGCCACATTTTATTTAATCAGTTGTTTTGAAAATCTACTGTGAGCTGGGCACTAGATTGAAAATAGTAAGCAGAAGCAGACATAGACCTCAGAGTCTAGTGGAGGACATGGATTCCAAGCCAACCATCACAATCATGTATAGTTACTACAGATCTTGACAAATGCTTTGCTTCTCTGCCCTGCTTCTGGAAGTGTGAATTGGTACAATCACTTTGGAAAATAAACAGGCTCAACACTCCACCAATTCCATTCCTAGGTAAAAACTATTGTACCTATGCATCAGTATGCCCAGGGAGTAGTCATAATGTCATTCTTCATAATAGGCCCAAATTTCCACTAGAAGTAGAATGAATAACTGAATTTCAATGCATTCATGCAGTGGTATACATGTTTAAGTGGAGAAACTATATCTACATATCACAAAGATATATCAAATAATTTTAATTGAAGAAACAAGGAATGAAAAAAAGATGAACAGAATTATTCGAGTCATAGGAAATTATAAAAAAAAAAAAGCAAAAGAGATAGTACATTTGAGGAATTCCTGAAGGCAGTAAGCCTAGAAAGATAAACAAGAGAATGATTACCACAAATATCAGAACCCTGGCTACTGAGAGAAAGGATACATTCAGGAGCGGCTTTGGAAACATGGAAATTATTGGTAAAGGACAGACTTACAAGTCTTTAAAATGTTCCCATGGTTTATACATTCCTCTGTGGGTACGGTATAGGCATGTGTATAGAGAGGACCCACCATGAGAACATAAAACCATGCCCCTGGTACAGCTTGGGAGACCAGGAAGGCTCCTGTAAGGTAGTGATATTTGAGCTGAGAGATTTTGATGAAGTGACTAAGCAAGGAGTCACTGGGGGACTCTGGTGCTTGTGTGTGGCTGTGGTCAGTGATTAGAGAAAACTGGGAGGAGAGGTTCAGCTGGGTAATGGGAGGGAAATTGGCAGCTGTGGGGTGGGGCAGGAAGGAAAGGGGATACAAGTTAAAACTGGAGAAGCAAAGGGGGAGCTTACATGCTGGGCTTGTGAGCCTTATGTAGAAGTTTGGTCTTTTAAGAGAAATTAAAATGTGTCAAGCATAATAGGTTACATAGTTGGACTTACAAAACAGATTGGAGAGACGCCAGAGTGGATGTCAAGAGACCAGATAGAGGGACAGAGGGAGTCCAGGAGAGAGGGGGTGTCATAGTAGCTTGCCTAAGATATGGTGAGGGCCATGGAGAGATGCAGAGACCTTTGAAAGATGCATGGAAGATTAAATCAGTAGCACTTTCTTGGCAAAGAAGACCACTGATATTGCAGGGCAGATGCAGTATAAGCTTCCTAGCTCTCTTGCCCCATCTTCTGTGATAAGCCATGTGAGCAGAGAGATGAGAGAGAGCAGCATGCTCACAGGCATCCCTGGGACAGATGGAATTTACAGGAGAGAAACTTTTTTCTGCAAACACCATCCACTAGAGTTTTATGTAAAATGCTTTATATGTTTTGCCCTTGGCTCTTATTGAAGGTCTTCCAAAGAAGAAGTCATGTGGACACAAGTGTCATCCTGTCCAAAATGCCTACCCTGAATCTAATCATGAGGAAATGTCAGAAACCCAAATGGAGGGAGCCTCTAAAAACCAATCTGCCTCTTTAAAAATTCTAAGGTCATGAAAGATAAAGACAGATGCAAAGAGGAATCGAGATTAAAGGAGGTCAAAGAGATGTGACAACTGAAGGGCATATGTGATGTTGAATTGTATCCTAGAGAACCTTTTTAAAAAATTCTTACTATAAAGAATATTTAGTGGAAAATGGAAGAAATTTTAATAAGGTCTGTCAATTAGATAATAGAATTACATCAATGTTTATTTCCTAACAGGATAATGGTATTATGGTTATGTAAGGGAATATCCTTGTTTTTATAGGATGCACATTGAAGTGTTTAGGAGTAAATGGGCATTATATCTGCAACTTACTCTGAAATGCTTCAGCAAAATATGCACACTCGTACATGTGTGTGTTTGTTTAACCAGAACAGAATGCTTCTGCAAAACACTGGAGGAATCTGGGTGAGCATATACAGGAATTCCTTGCACTATTTTTATAACCTTCCTGGAAGTGTGAAATCAGTTTTTAACATAAAGTCTAAAATTATCAAAAAAGGAAAGAAAGTAGAAAGGGAGGAAGGAGAGGTACAGTCAGGAGGAAGGAAGGCAGGGAGCAGCAGGCCGTGTGAAGGTCAATCTGTGTTTGGTATCGCCATTCTGATAAGTTAATATGTCACTTATTGCGCCCCTTATAAAATACCACTTGAGAACCTGTTTTACAATTCATTGCTTCGGAAAGTATTGTTTAATCTGAACTGATTTGGGGGGAGGGAGTGGGGAGCAGGTATTAAACACTATACAACTGATCATATTTTTCTTTATCAGAAGCCAGGAAGCTATGGTTCCCACTGTAACAAATTGTCACAAACTTGTTGGCTTGAAATAATTCATATCTATTTTTTATAGCTCTGGAAGCTAGAAGTCTAAAAATTGGTTTCACTGAGCTAAGATCAGGAGTCAGAAAGCTGGCTCCCTCTGGAGTTTCCAGAGCTAGCAGTTTGGGGGGTTGCTGGTGTTCCTTGACTCATGGGTGAAACCAAAGCAAGCTTAGTTTCTGTGTTCACATCTCCCTCTGCCTCTGTCCTCTCAGGACAATTATGACCACATGTAGGCCCACCCAAACAGGCCAGGATTAGCTCAGCATCTCAAAATCCTTAAATTCATCACATTGACAAGTGCTTTTCTTGTCATACATGGTAACAGATTAACTAGAGAGCTGGGTGATCCAATATTGGGATGCTCACTATATACTTCTGAAAGTCCCAACATCTTAGAGTTTAATTAGAAAAAAAGTGGTCCAGGCAAAGAAGCCAGTATGAACTGTATCTATAAGACCATATCATCTGCAGATTTTTTCTTCTCTTCTTTATGCCTTTGTGTTGTTGCTGCTGCTGAATTTCATCTAATTGTGTTTGCCAGAGATTTCAGAATTATGTTGAACACTATGATGGTAAAAACAAACAAACAAAAAAACTGCTCTCTTGTTCCTGATCTTAAAGGAGATATATCTCTAAATTTCTCTAGTGACTATGATATGTGCTAGAGATTTGGGAGATAGAGTAGACACATAGGTAGGTATCCTTTAAGAAATCAAGGAAAGGATTTTTTCTTAGCATTTGAAACATGAGGTCAGTAGTCCATCTTGAATAATGGCTAAGGATTACCTCACTAGATAGCCCCAATCCATGGCTAGAGAGTTCTATCACTTCTTTAAGATAGGGATGATTGACACTCTTTGCATCCGCAGTGTGTAGCACAGAGCCTAGAACCTAGTTGGGCATTCATTATTTATTTAATGAATGAATGGAAGTTGCTTCATAAGTATTTGTTGAAAAATAGCAAGTTCCTTTTTTTTTCTTTTTTTAGAACTGGGGATTGAACTCAGGGGCACTCAATCACTGAGCCACATCTCCAGCCCGATTTCGTATTTTATTTCACTGAGCTGCTCAGTACCTCACTGTTGCTGAGGCTGGCTTTGAACTTGCAATCCTCCTGCCTCAGCTTCTCCAGCTGCTGAGATTACAGGTGTGTGCCAACAAGCCGGCCTGCAAGTTCATTTTTAAAGTGAACCCAAACCTAGTTATTTTCCATTCCCTTATTTGATGAGTGGTGCTTCCTGTGCTACCATTCGTATTTCCTTCCAGCACCTGGACCAGTCAGCTGGTCATTTAAAACAAGCACAGCGATAAATTAATGAGTCAATCATAGAACATTCTTCTGCTGGCCATTAGACTTGCCCTAGAGATGCTGAACTTTATCTGAACTGAAGCCAGGTGGTTAAAGATGATTTAATCAGGACAAAAGTAAAATATCATCTTTAATAGAATAATTGCTTATTTCATTTTCTCTTTAAACTTGGACATTTATCTCATGCCACTGTCTCAGTTTATATAAGTTGTCCATGAAGCATTAAAACTGATTATACTGGGTTAAAACAGAAGTACTCACAAAGTCTTGTCTTAGGAACTAAAGAGCTCAGAATTCTAATATTAAATTAGAGATAGGTTTACCTGCAAAAAGTGCCTGGGAAATGATATATGTAGATATATGTACTGGTGAGTAGTGAAGAAGGTTGGTTATTATAAGACAAATAAGATGAGAATATCTTAGTAATTTTAATACTTTATGATGGCTCGAATTTGTATATGTCTGTCTCATTTCAAAAGGTCTTTCATTTAATAAGTTCACTTGAGTAATATTAGAATACTATACAATATTAGAAGGTCCAATGTCCAGAAATTGATTGCTATTTTCTGAATTGGGACTCTGCCCGGGAATCCTCTGATCACCCCCTCCCCTACCAGTGCCTAGGGGGGAAAGGTTAATTTATTTAGTCTTCTGTCCACCTCTTCTTGCACCATATACCATCTCCACTCTAGCTACATGTAACAGGATCTTGCAATCGGGATCTTCCTGGCTTGGAGTTTGAAGAGGCCCCGGAGACCAGACCACCTGTGCTATGTTTGCTAAGAGCTTGTAAAATTTGTCTTAAGAGTCACCCTGGGGATGTAAAATGGAGGTAGAAAGAATGAGAGGCGCGATCTAGAAAGAGGAGAAGATTAACTACAGTATCTGATATAGGAGAGTAAAACAAGAGGGCTGCTTTGGCAGCATATCCACCAAAGGCAAGGGCAAGGTGTGTGTGTCCAGCACAAGGGAGCCAGCTGGGGATGTGTTAAAAGGGACCCAATCCTAAAAGATGGGGAAGCGGTATGGTCCCAACAGTGGGGCAAACCTCCCAAAGGCTGGGAGGAAAAGCAGGTTGAGCAGACCACATTGCTAGGAGGGAGAGCCGGCCTCAAACATACCACTCTTGGGGGGATTACCCAGAGTGGGGGACATTGTGGTCAATCAGCAGAAGCACATTATGGAGCATCAGTTTCAGACATGTATCACACCCTGAGGACAGATTGAAGCCAGATCACAACCATACCATCCAGTAAGATCTTCCCTGGTAAGGGTGCCCAATGGGTGAGCAGCCGAAGGTAGCAGCCAGCTGTACGGCAGGAGGAAAGTAGTGTGAGGAAAGAGAGAAGAAACCTCTCTTTGTGGGTGCTCTCCAAGCCAGCAATGCCTGTCACTGTCACAGGAGAAGCACTCAACAAGACAAGATGAGAGCTGTGACTATTGCAATGGAGTATGCACATTTAATGCTCGAATGTGCCTGAGGACCTTTTATTATTTAAAAGTGTAGAAAGACTAGGGATACCTGAAATTTCATCCAAGGAGTAGGGGAGAAAAGTTCATGGAACTCATGCAACATGAGGAAAGAAGAGAGTAACGCTGTGTTTTCCCCGTGCTGGTTCAGCAGTCAACTAGGACAACAAGGCTGGCCAGCTCCCCTCCCCCGCTCCCCGTCCCTCTCTACTTAATCATGTAAAATTACAACATGATCCAACAGCTTCACTCTAAAGAATAAGGGAGGGGAGGAGAGAAGACCTCTCCACCTACATCCCACTCTTCTGCTCCTGTTTCTCCAGAGCTGTGGATAATGCCACCTCCTCCTGCTCTCTCTTGAGTCCCGTCAGACATCGTACAAGCTCCTCCATGACAATAACTTTTGAGTGTTTGTTTCAGTCCCAGTGGCCTTCGTGTCACCAAGTCCAAAGGCAGTCCTCATCCTAGTTGATCTGTGGGCAGCAGCAGGCACAGTAGAACCTGCTCTTCACAGTTGAGACCACTTACCTTCCAGAACACTCTTGTGCTTGTTCTTTGCCTAATTTTTTCCCATTGCCACAGTTGCTAAATTTGGGTGCCTTAAGCCTCTCTCCTCCTCTGTCTGAGACCTCTCCCTTTCCCATCTGCCCTCACCTCTTTAGTGATGTCACATAGACTTCACAGCTTGAAAAGAGCACCTGTGTACCATGACTCCCCGTATGTATCTTTGTGGATACCCTGACTAGTCCCCCTAGCTCCCTGTTCAATCTCACTTCCTGATTTTCTGATAGATACCTAAAATATAATGTGTACAAAGCTGAATTCCTGATTCTTCTCACTCCTTGAAACCACTTCTCATTGTCTTTCTAGAACAGTTAAGAACAATTCCATTCTTGCTGCTGACCCAGTCAAAACACCTTGAAAACATCCTTGACCTCTTTTTCTTGCCTCTTATTCCAATCCATCTGTAAATACTGTCAATTCTATGAACAAAATATACTCAGAATCTAGCCACCATTGTCCTGTCTGGCCTAAGCAGCTGTGGTCTCCTGACTGGGCTTCCTGTTTCACCCTTGTCCCCATATGTTCTCATCACAACATGGTGCGGGGAGGCGGGGAGTGTTAAAACATAACTCAGATGATGTTCCTCCTCTGCTCAAAATTTTTTAATGGTTTCCTATTTTACTTAAAGCCAGTGTCCTTAAAAGGCCAAGAAGACCTGGCTCTCTTACTTTCTGCCCTCCTCTCCTATCACCTTCCTTGTTCCTACAACTCTAGCTGCACTGATTCTTTGACATTCCTTTAAGATAGCAAGCACAGCCCTACCACAGGGTCTTTGCACTTGCTCTTACCTCTCTGCCTGTAGTGCTTTTAACTTCATGCTCACTCCCTTGTCCTCTTCCAGTCTCTGCACAAGCCTCATCATTAAGGTCCACCCAGACCACTCTGTATTAAAATAACAACACCTGTCCTCACCACACTGCTCATTCTCTTAGTCCTGTCTTGTTTTTCAACAGAGCATTTCAGCTGACATATATTTCAATGTGCATTTATTTTTAACATTTTTATTAGTGAATTATAGTTACACATAATAGTGGGGTTCATGTTCACATAATCATACATGCATGGAATATAGTTTGTTCCATTTAAGACCCTAGTACTTCCTCTTTCCCTCCCTTCTCTCTACCCCTGTTCCCCTTCCTCTATTCTGCTGGTCTTTCTTCTGTTTATTGTTTTTTATGGGCTTTTTAGGTATACATTGAGGTAAAATTCACTGTGATATATTCGTATATGTACATGGTGTAGTTTGGTCAGTTTCATCCTGCATTTCCTCCCTTTTCCTACCCTCCTCCCTCCCCCACTCTCCCCTTCCTCTACTCCATTGATCTCCCTTCAATTTTCATGGGATCACCCATTTTAGTTTCCCCCTTTTTCTCTATTTCTGCATAGAAGAGAAAACAATAAACCTTTGACTTTCTGAGTCTGGCTTATTTCACTTTGCATGATGTTCTCCAATCCATCCATGTATCTGCAAATGCCATAATTTCATTCTTCTTTTTGACTGAGTAAAACTCCATTGTGTATATATACCACATTTTTTTAATCTATCCATCTGTTAAAGGGCACCTAGGCTGGTTCTATAACTTCGCTGCTGTCAATTGCACCTGTATCACTATAGTAGGCTGATTTTAGTTCTTTTGGATAAATACTAAGGTGTAGGGTAGCTGGGTCATATGGTGATTCCATTCCTAGTCTTTTTTTTTTTTGGTGGAGATGGGGGTACTGGGGAGTGAATTCAGGGGCACTCCACCACTGAGCCACATTCCTGGCCCTATTTTCTATTTTTATTTAGAGTCAGGGTCCCACTGAGTTGCTTAGTGCCTCGCTTTTACTGAGACCTGCTCTGAGTTCCTGATCCCCCTGCCTCAGCCTCCCAAGCTGCTGGGATTACAGGCATGCATCACAGCACCCCAGCCCGTTCCAAGTCTTCTGAGGTATCTCCATACTACTTTCCAAGGTGCTCCCACTAATTTGCAGTCCCACCGACAATATATAAGTGTACATTTCCCCCCATATCATCACCAGCATTTATTATTATTTTTCTTGATGATTGCCATTTTTATTATTATTTTTCTTGATGATTGTCATTTTTATTGGAGTGAGATAAAATTTCAAAGTAGTTTTGATTTGCATTTCCCTGGTTGCTAGGGATTTTGGTCAGTTTCATTCTGCAGTTTGGTCAGTTTCATTCTGTAGTTCCTCTTTTTTCCTGTTCTCCTCCCTCCCCCACTATCCCCTTCCTCTACTCCATTGATCTCCCTTCAGTTTTCATGGGATCACTCACTTTTGTTTTCCCTTTTTTCTCTATTTCTGCATAGAAGAGAAAACAATAAACCCTTGTCTAGGGATGTTGCACGTTTCTTCTTATAATTGTTACCCATTTGTATTTCTTCTTTTGAGAAATGTTCATTTAGTTCTTTTGCCCATTTGTGTATTGGGTTGTTTGTTCTTTTGATGTTTTGTTTGTTTGTTTTTTTGTTTGTTTTACATATTCTGGATATTAATCTCCTGCTAGAGGAGTAGCTGGGAAAGGTCTTCCATTCTGTAGGCTCTTTCTTCACACTCTTAATCATTTCCTTTGAATGTTAAGTTATTTTTATCACCTCACTGTCCACCAGACTTGAAGTTCCAGGAAGACTGCTCTTTGTACTTTTTCTTGCTGTATCACCAGTCTCTTCAGAAGTACCTTAAAATACTAGATATAAATATATCCTATCACAGCTATTTCCCCTTCTCCATCTCTTTCTTCTGCTGCTGCTTCTTCATAAAAGTGTTCCAAGCACATGTAGTAGTTTGGTAATTTTCTGCAAGCTTCTTTCATTTGTCGGTTCAGGGAAAATCACATCTCCTCCTTTCTCATGACTATAGAAAGTGAGTAGTTTTTCTCAGACTTGGCCTAACAGCAGTTGAAAATGCCCCCCATTATTTGTATTATAAAGCTAAATGGTGGTGGTCAATAATGTGTTTGAAAAACTTTCCATCTAATTTATACATGGGGAAATGTCATTAGATTGTTGAGCACATGTAGTCATTTTATATCTTCCTGAAACCACTCAGAAAATGAGGCCCATCAGTCACCTTAGCTCTGGGCCTCCCCAGTAAGATCCCTTTTAGGTTTTTGGCTAAGACAGTAATATTTTATGGCAAAATTGAAAAATTAAAAACTTATAGATTAAATAATGCCTTTTCTCATTTCTTTTTTACTTTCTCCTCATTTGCCTGATGAGGGATTTCATTAGGATTCCTAGTTAAGAACCTCCTTACTGGACAAAATTTGACCTAAAGATGAAATTATCTCACAACTTTTATGAAGTAGGATCTATCTAGTGTCTTAAATAGCATGTTTATAAACTATTGGTCACCATTTTAAATAACACCTTTCTCTGTAGTTTTGTATGAGCCTCAGACAAAAACAGTCTCATCTCTTTTTTTTTTTTTTTTTTTTTGGCCATAGCACTTCATTCCTATGTCTTTTATTACACTTATGACATTTTATTTTTTTAAATGTATTATGTGTCTCTGCCATTAGGTCATGAACTTTATAAAGCTATAACTGTGGCTCACTCATCTCTGCGTACCCAAGATCTGGCATGTAATGAACATATGATAACAATGGAAAGAATATGCTGAGCCATACTCTGCCCTCTCCAGTTAAGAGTTAGAGTCAGTGGACACTTATTACATACCTGCTATGGGCCAGATATTTTGAAATATTTGTTGTCCTTTAATCCTTTCAGTGACCTCAGTAAGCATTGCTGTTCCTGAGTTATTGATGAGAAAGAGTATATGGTTACCCAGGTGTATGGTCAGTAAACAGCTTACCTGTCTTTGAACTCAGGTTTCTTAGAGCCAGATTCTGTATTCTTTCTCTTTCATTAGTGCTTATATGATCTTTTAGGCACACATTTATTATGTTTAGCTAGCAACTCTATAGTAACATGAAAAATAATGCTATGACCATGATCATCCATTTGTTGAACTCTCAGAATGGGAGACTTGAAGGAACTTTAAAGATCATCAAATTCAGTAATCTTATTTACAGATGAAAATATTGAGTCCCAGAGAGGGAAAAAAAAAATTCTGGGTTGATATCTCTCCTACCAGTTAGAATTGCTATTCTTCTCCCTTCTGTGGATTACTTCTAAATCCTTAGCAGCATGGTGATCCCTGTACAACGTGGCCTGGGTTGACTCTCTGTCCCAGGTTGCACCATTCCCATCACCTTCGCTCTCATCCAGTCGTGCATTAGAGCATGTGTCACTCTCTGCTCCCTCTCCCCCTGCCTGCAGTACCCTTCCCTCCACTCTTTCTTACTCTTTCTCCTGTCTGACTCGTACTCAGGCCTCTTATCTCCTACAAGTCTCTTCCTAGATACTTTCATAGATAGGTGGAGCATCTGTGTGTTCTCAGGGTACAAAGCTCTATCATGGTGTGCCTCCCCCATGCTTATTATTAGTTACCTGCTTATGTCTTCCTTGCTCACATGGCTATAAATTCTTTGAAGGCAGGTACTAAGGAGCATTCATTTCTGAATCATCAGTACCTCATGTACCCCTGACACGAAGTTGCCTTTCAGTGAATTTCAGATGAAACTATCTGAATTCAGGTGTACAGAGGGTTGAACATTGGAGATGAGGTGGTAATGGTGAATGCTTATTTTTTTGTGCATTTTGAAGGTGTTCTTGAAGCCTTTCCACACTAGAGGATCTGAAGGATTTCTTGTTATAATGCCCCAAATTCATATTGGTGTGTCTGATGTTTGGATGCTGTCCTTAACGTGAAGCAATAACATCTGTAGGAAGGTCTGGTGTGGGACATGGAGGAGCTTCCTCACCATAGGCTAATTTTCTCATATCTATTCATTGCCACTAAGAAAAAAATGCTTTTATATCCCTTTATGCTATGTATGAATAGTGCTATAGAATCTTTCTTACCAGAATCAAAATTTTTTAAATGAGTGAGACTTTCTCTATCTGTTACATTATCCTTCTGGAAATTGGTAGGATGATGGCTTTGGGGAAATACAGGGTGTTTCTGACTTTTCTGAAACCTAGATATTCCTTCTAAATATTATGCCAATAGAAAACTCACTGGCCTTAGACATAGGAAGAAATCTTTTATTTTTGACACCGGCACTTTCTAGCTAGGTAAACTTGAGTGATTCATTTGACTTCTTAGATTCTCCATCTTTTAAGGAAGGAAAAAAGGTATTTTCTATTCCTGCAGGTATGTCAAGGATGAGCTCAATAAGTGATCATGAAAGCTATACAGAAGTATTCTTTAGCATGTAGATTTCTCAGGGACATTGACATGGGCTGTAAGGAGGGAAATTTCACAGTTGATATGGGACATTTCCTCAATGGAAGAGCATTCTTGTGTTTTTGGTCCCATGAAGCACACCCTTCTACAGGGTGTTAGGCCAGGCTGGTGTCTGACCAGAGTGCAGCTCTGTATGTCCACCTCACCACGTTTTCAGAGCTACAAGAGCTTATGGATGGAGTAAGCTAAGCTAAAGGTGTCAAGGAGAGTCTATATTCAAATGCACAGCCTCAAAACAAGACATGTCATGAGTGAGAGAGAGGAGGGACCAGGACCTTGCTCAGGAATCGAAGTGAAGCAGAGAACAAGCCGGTCTGGAGCTCCCGGCATATGCCCTTTCCCTCTGAAGTGTTCAGGGCTCACCGCTGATACATGTGTTAGCATCTCTAGCAGGCTGGTTGGGTGGCTTAGAAGTCCAAGATCAGATTAGCAGTTTCAGTACCTTTGAAGCATGGAGAGGCAAAAGGTGATGATGGAGACATGGATTTGAGGAAAAGTAGACAGATAGAATGCGGTCAGGCAGGGAAGGGCCTTCTGAAGAAACATGTTTAAGGCAAAGCCTCTTTTCCTCTGCATGAAATTTCTGACTTAGCAAGAGAAGAAACCACACCTACTGAAACACCATGGAGCTGCTATGGAGCTCCGAGGCTCCAGAGGACCAGCAAATCCTAGTTCTGTGGGGACAGTTATGCAGCCTGTGAACTGTCAGGCAGCGGAACAGATGATGAACCTTTCCTGTTACATTTACTTGCAAATCAAAACAAACTGAATGGAACCACTGTGTAATGCTGAATACATGCTCCAGGGGCTCAGCCCTAAGTTGGTGGACCTCTAGCTACAAACAACCAAAACATGATAAGAGATTATTTTCCCACTACCTTCAAAAAAAAAAAAATCCCACACCTTAGCATATCAAGAAAGGTCTTTCAGCACTGACCACTGCCTGCCTTTCTAATTGTAGATTCATTTTCACATCTGCACCTTATTTGCCTGATCTTGGGGAAGTTATATAACACAGCCTCAGTTTCCTTTTCTATAAAATAGGGACAAAGACGCCAATCTTCCAGCATGTAATCATTATTGTGTGAGATAGCACAAAGAACTGATTGTCTTGTGATCTATATGTATGCCAGTGGAACATTTATGTGATTTTTCTTGTCACTGTATAGTCCACATTTTGACTAAACCATGACTCCTCTCCAAGGTGTCCTCATATGAAGATCTAATACCTTTATTGAGGTGCTTATCAGAGCTATTTGCTGTTCTTGGATTAAATGTCAGAATCCCCACTTCACTGAAAACTATTTCCCCTGGGTTTGACACATAGTAGGTACTCAATTAAATGTTTGCCAAAGGAATATGTCAAGTGTCTCTGTTTTGGACAATCTTAATTCTCAACAGTTCCCAGACACTTCCTGGCTCCTACTCTCCTACCCCATAGTGGGAACCTGTTCTGTATCAGAAGCCAAATCAGGTACTTTGAACACAAGATCTCAGTTAATAGCCCCTGCAACCCTAGGAGGCAACTTTTATGTAAACTCAGCAGATGAGTGCAGAGTATCACTTAAGATAATGCCTCAAGTATAAACATCAAGTATCTTTTTACCATCAACCCATTAGAGACACAAATTGAAAAATGGTGCAATCCTCATGGTCTGGCATGTAAAATGAGACGCATATTTCTTCCACCCAAACCCACTCCCTTTCAAGCCATTCCCTCCCCTCTGCTGGCACCATTGTTGTTTGCCTCTTAAGAAGAATCAACAAGACCAGAATCAACAATATTCTGTACACAGAAAAATGTAGATTTAACATTTCCTGACTTAAGAAATTAGGAGCACAGGAGTGAAATGACCAACTCTCCCTTGCTGACTATTGACTGTGTGCAGGGCTTTCTCTCAAAATGCCTTTGTAAAATGGGGACAAAGATGCCTATCTTACTTTCTCAAACATTCTAACAGGCAACAGCCAGGACTCAAGTTCTCATAACTTGCTGCATGAAGCTGCAATTTCTGGTGAAGCCAGACATCGTCTTCATGACTCCAGTCAGCCAAGGAAGCACCTCACCAGCCCTTCACCTCAGGAACCAGTTACCCCTATGCTGCATCCCCCATGGGGAGATACACAGGTCTTTTCCCTCCTATCAGGGCTGGGTGCCCAGTCACCATCCTAAAAGTCAGACACTGAAGTGAAAAAATAGCTCCTTCTCCTGACCCTAATATCTGTCCATCAGGTGAGAGCCAAATTCTCAAATTGCCAAGGCCAATGGCAAATAAGCTCACACACACTCCAGGTATCAAGGCACAGAGGGTTCTGCTGGAATTCACACTTCCAAAAGCCAGGCTGACCCTGGGAGCTAGTTTCTTTTTTATCTTGTATCTGATTGCCACATGATGAGTACAAAGCGAGCGAGAAAGGAAGAGAGAGAGGGAGGGAGAAGGGAAAATCTCTGGGTCTCCAGAAATAGGGCACAGCTTACTCTTTGAGAATAGCCCTGGGCAGCACCTTTCCCCTTGCAGGGCTCTATGGGTCTTTTCTGTGACCCCACAGCAAAAGCTAAAAAGTCTGGGAAGGGCGAGGACTTGTTCCATTCAGCCCCTCTTGTTCATTTGACCTTCAGGGTTCACAAGTGGCTAAGAGGCAGCAAGGTAGAGTGGGAAGAATGTGAAACCAGACAGGTGCAGATCACAGCCCCATCCTGCCACCTGGCAACTGTACGGCCGTGAGCAAGGCTATAAACTCGGTGAGCCATGGTTTCTTCATCTGTAAACTGAAAAAAGCATAGATTATCATGAAGATTACAAATGAGCATTTATGAAGTACAGAGCACATAGTAGCTACTTGGCAAATGTAAGTTACCTTCCCTCCCATTCCCCACCCCCACCATGTTCATTTATAATGCCCTTTTATTAAAAACTAGAAGCAATTATAATGTCATTGGTTAGCAAACTATACACATTTCAGATTAATCATATGCAATCTCCATTGAAAGCACCCTCACAGGAATCTAACTCTGTCCTTCATCATGCCTGGGTATGTTAAAGATAGTTGCTTTTCTTCGTTCTTCTTTTCTACTGAAGAAATCCAGATGGGTCCCATATCATTCGCATACCCTCTCTGGCCTACTCCAAGGGTTAAAATCAGGCCTGCTTCACATCCAGATGATCTATTCATAACAAAAGCTGCCTCTTGGCCATTGCTTCCAGCTGAATCCTGTTATTCCAAAGCCATCATTTCATTTGTTTCTGATTGTTCTACAGTGTTTGCATACCTTACATATTAGTATGGTCTTTTATAGAGAACAGGCAGAGGTTAAGCCCTCCCAGATCAACTTTCTCTCTGAACGGTCTTTCTTCTTTGAGTCCCCTCTGTCTCTGTTACAAACAATTTCTCTTTTATAAGAACTCATTTAAATGTAAAAACAAGTTTTAAGCATTTTCTTTAACCCCAGGTTCATTTAACATTCTTGAAGTACTGCTGTTGAATATGGAGAAGGAGGAAAGCTAGCGCTGGAATATGTGATTTTTTTTTTTCTTTCAAGAGTGTAGGGAAATCCCATCACTTCTGATGAATTTACCAAGGGACATATTTCATTCAGGGCCCGGAAGGAGTTGGGCTAGCTCCAGACCAAATCTAGAAGAAGGTGCTCTCTGCCTGCTATGTCCCTGCCTCTCCTTTTTGCCATATTTTTTTTCTTCAAATAAGTGTCTCAGACATGAATTCTTGAACCAGATTTGGGTCTAAATCCTGGTTCTGTCCTAGCTGTAAATCCAGAAAAGAACTTGAGTTATTTCTATGACCTCAGTTTCCTTTTCTGTCATAACTGGGTAAGACTCAGGCTTGCCTAGTTAGCATCTTAGGGAGGGGAATGTATGTGAGCATGGCCTACCTGGAGAGAATAGAGACTTCCAGCACATGTCCCCTTGGGGGATTGCAGTGGCTCCTGGAACACTGGTCTGTAGGCTTTAGAGGCCTCGTTCAGATCCAGCAGTAAGGAGGGCTGGGATCAGCTCTGTCAGCCATGGGTACAAAGTGACATGTGTGCCACTTATGTGCTGTCCCTGGAAACATACTGAGGAGCTAAAGAAAACTGGGTTTCATACTCTGTATATTTGTGACCTCCTCCAATTCTTTCATCACTGTTTTTTAATTATCACTGTCATTTTTGAGACAAAGATGTACAGGATAAACTCCTTCACACCAGTTCCCTTAACTGATATTTGATAAATACTTCTCGGTTTATAATTTTTTTGTAAGGAAGCCACCCACTTATCTGTGGATACTTTTTTTCCTTCTGTTTGCCAGGCATTTTGACCATCTCATCTTCTATTAGGCCAAAAGTGAAGGAAGAGTTATGAAGATCAGGATTTTTCAGAATCTAGATTTGCATGGCTGTGTCCTCAATTCCTCTAAGCCCAACCTGGGCGGCAGAAATAGGTTCTTTTGGGGAACACTTCCAAAAGGCAATGGCCAATGCCTGTGCACAGAAATTCTGACTTTTCTTAAAAGATGCTTTAATGTAACCATCTCAGGCTCTCATTGCCTTTATACAGTGTGCTGTTAGCAGGGTAGAGCCTCCCAGTGACAGACCTTTCCCATATAAGCTAACCCATTCAAGCAGCCATGTTGATTCTCTCTCTTCTCTGGAGCCAGTGCAACCT
Organism: Marmota marmota marmota; assembly: GCF_001458135.2. Classification (NCBI taxonomy): domain Eukaryota; kingdom Metazoa; phylum Chordata; class Mammalia; order Rodentia; family Sciuridae; genus Marmota; species Marmota marmota. The sequence continues at coordinate 7,034,280 of NW_026000082.1, read as the reverse complement.
CTCTACCCCAGTTTAGAATTCTTATTTAGATAGTCTCAGGTCTTACTTTTTAAAATTAAACTCACAAGCTCTCCAATACGTAAATAGGCAATACACCTTGGCTAGTGTGGAGGTGATGATATTAACACAGGCTATGGTTCCTGGGTCACTGAATGTATCAGGCACTGTACCAAGGCTTGTAATAGATTGTGCCACATTTAGTCCTTTAATATCTTTAACAAGGCCTACTTTTTCCATATGTGAGATGAAAATCCTGAAGACTAAAGGTATACAGCAAGTTAAAGCAGAACATTGACTTCAAACCAGAAAGTCTAAGTTGGTGGTCAGAGCCATGAGATGATGTCTGAGGCCAGACATTGATATCGGAGAAAAGGGTCATAGCAAGGGAAACTCAGGAAGTGATCAAGAGCAGTGCAGGAGGATAAAGTGTCCACAATTTGGCAGTAATATGAGTGCCATATCACTGGGTAATAGGGGGACACATGTGGCAAGAGAAAAGGATATGTCATCTTCATCTGTCTGCACCTGCTGATCAACCTTAGCCAGAAGGCTGCCCCAGGCATCCTTTCAACTAAATCCTACAGTCTTTAGGAGGGAACTATATTTTCTAACTATGCTCATTCCTGGGGCATATAAGTAAAACAGAAGGTGTGATTTAGACTTTGAAGGCCATTCTGTGACATCAGAGGAACAGGATTAAGACTCCATCTGATAAGTACTATGCAGACAGAGCTCCACACCCGCACCTCATTAACTCTTTTCCCTGTGCCACCTACCCCCTTCAGGATCCACATAACAGACCAATGATTGTTTATCCACCACAGATTGTTTGGATTGAGAAAAAGATGCATGATATGATTTTATGTCTTTGGAGTCACACAGCTCAGAGCTTTCAAATCTGCAAGCCATTCTGATTTCATTGGAGCTGGCCAGGCATTTGTATACAGGAGGCCACATGTGACTTCTTTTCTGTAGAGCAGGGGAGAAGATTTGGGGGAACTTTTGGAAGGCTCAAAGTTTTGTTGACTATTCAGTGTCTCTTGCAAAGTAACTTTGGGTGTATTAAGTATAAGTGAATGAGAAACATATGGATTAAATTTCTATTGTGATCACATATGGATTTGGGGATGATAAAGAATGAGGAATTCAGGGTTTAAGGAGTTCAAAATACTTTGCAAATAATTTAGGACATTGTAGGCAACATTTGGCTGCCTCCCTCCATCCCAAATTTGGGGACTTTTTAGTTGGGTGACAGAACTGCTCAGTGCCCTCTCTGCCCGCTCAAACTGCTAAGCCCTGGGAGATCTGTAGACAGGTTTCATGTTCTTGTTTTGCTCAGATTGAAATAAAGAGATTGAGTTTCTAGGAAGGGAAAACTCTTTACTAGAGAATTTTTTTTCAGAAGCCTCTGAGTAGAGGAGAAGAAACTTTGGCAAGTCTGAGCTTTATGAACTACATAATCACTTACAGTTTATGAGACATTTTCCCCTACCCCACCCTGGTGCTAGGGATCAAACCCAGGCTTTGTGCATGCTAAGCACATGCTCTACCACTGAGCTGTACCTTTAACCCTTGACTTGTTTTATATCCTATTGTTTTTCTTAATGTGTATGGATACTGTCATGTTAATGAAATAATAGACATGCCCTACATTTGTATGGTATTTAGTTTGCAAACCATATTGCATACATGCTACATATTTATTACACATTACCTAAGTCTTTATAGATATGAGCACATAGGCACATAGTATGTGGTCCCAGCCTGCGTTATAGGAGGCTCAGAGAATTAAGGGAAGAGGCAGGTAGGACATACTCAACTAGCATTGGGGTAGAAGTCAGGGTGTAAGAAGGCATCCCAAGGGAGATAATATAGAGCCTGGATCTCAACAGGACATGTAAGAGTTAGTTATGGGAAGGTGAGAGAGAATGTGTTCGAGTTAGAAAAGTAGAATTTATGAAGATGCAAAGATGAAAAAGAAAATGGCACAGTTGGTGAATTTCACTAAATCTTCAGCCTAGCCTCTGATAGTTATGGCACATTAAAAAAAAATCGGTGCAGCAGAGACAAACCCACATAAATATGGTTATCTTATCTAGACAAAGGCACCAAAAACATACATTGGAGAAAATATAGCCTATTCAAAAAATGGTGCTGGGAAAACTAGAAGTCCATATGTAGCAAAATGAAATTAAACCTCTCATTCTCACCCTGCATGAAACTCAACTCAAAGTGGATCAAAGACTTAGGAATTATAACAGAGACCCTGCACCTAACAGAAGAAAAAAACAGGCCCAGTCTTCATCATGTTGGCTTAGGACCTGACTTCCTTAACAAGACTCCTAAAGTGCAAGAAGTAAAATCAAGAATCAATAAATGAGATGGATTCAAACTAAAAAGCTTCTTATCTACAAGGGAAACAATCAACGTGAAGAGATTGTCTATAGAATGGGAGAAAATCTTTATCACACACACCACAGATAGAGCACTAATATCTCAGATTTATAAAGAACTTAAAAAACTTAACACCAAAAAAAAAAAACCCAATCAATAAATGGACTAAGGAAGTGAATAGACACTTCACTAAAGAAGAAATATAATTGATCAATAAACATGAAAAAATGTTCATAATCTAGTGATTAGAGACATGCAAATCAAAACTACTTTAAGATTTCATCTCACACCAGTCAGAATGGCAATTATGAAGAATGCAAGCAACAATACATATTGGCAAGGATGTGAGGAAAGAGGTACACTCCTACGTTGCAGATGGGACTGCAAATTGGTGCAACCACTATGGAAAGTAGTATGGAGATTCCTCAGAAAACTTGGAACAGAACCACCATTTGACCCAGAAATCCCATTCCTTGATTTATACCCAAAGGACTTAAAATCAGTATACTATAGTGATGTTGCCACACCACCGTTTATAGCAGTTCAATTCAAAATAGCAAAGCTATGGAACTAACCTAGATGCCCTTCAACAGATGAATGGATAAAGGAAATGTGGTACATATACACAATGTAATATTACTCAGCCTTAATGAAGAATGAAATGATTGCATTTGGCAGTAAACGGATAGAGCTAGAGAATATCATGCTAAGTGAAATAAGCCAAACCCCCCAAAACAAAGGCCAAATGTTTTCTCTGATAAGCAGTTGCTAATCCATAATGAGGGAAAGTAGTAGGGAAGAATGGAGTAACTCTGGATTGTACAGAGGGGAGCAAGAGGGGGTGAGGGGATGTGGGGATGGAAAAAATGGTGGAATGAGATGGACGTTATTACCCTATAAACATGTCTGATTACACTACTTGTTTTACTCTGCACCTGTAGAGCCAGAGGAAGGAGAATGTGTGCTCCATTTGTTTTCAGTGTGTCAAAATGCATTCTATTGTCATGTTAACTAATTAGAACAAATTAAAAAAAAGAATAGGGGCAAAGGACAAAGAAATATTAACGTAATGTTTAGGCTGAACAAATAGGTAAAAAGCAGGTCACAAAGTCTCATTTGTCATGGGAGCTTTTGAAGGATTTAAGGGAGGAACATAACCTGATCAGGTTTGTATATTGGAAAGGTTATTATGCTAAAGGTAGGGAAGGTGTATTCTCTGAGCAGGGCTTGATAATATGTGGGATGGAGCACAATATTTGAGCAGGGAAACCAATTTCATCACTGTTGCAATAATCCAAGAAAAATGTGATGAGGGTCTGGACTAATGCAGTGGCAATGGGGGAAACAGGAAGGCTTGCATTTGAAAAATGAAATTGACAGAAAACAGTGACCTGTGATAAACTAGTCAGAAATGGTATCCTGAGACAGGGACCCAGAGCCAGAATATCCCTGGGAGGAAGGATGGCAAGTTCTATTTGGGACATGTTGCCAGGACATCCAGGTCAAATAGCCAGTGTGGAACTCTGGTGCAAGGCCTGAATTTGGGATTAAAAGTTGCACTCAAAAGCATCAACATTGTCAGTAAATACATGGGAGCAGATGAGCCGAGGAGATGGAGGGAGTAAGACAAACATGGGAGAGGATTCCAGATAGGGCAAGAACCTATCAATAACACAGAGTTTATAACGGAGTAGAGGCTGGGCCTGAGGCTAGGTCCTTGGACTTTACACTGTCCCAGAAAGTAATAGAAGTAAGCCATCTGTTGCTTATCACTCCTTGAATGTATGCTGCATCCCAGGGTCTTTACCCACATTGCAGCACTCAGGACTTGGATACAACTCTGGTTGATGAGATTGTCCCCATTTTCAGATGAGGAAACTGAATCTCAGAAAGACTCAAAATCTCATGGCCAGTAAATGACCTAATCAGAATTACCTACGGTAGACTGACTTGAAATCAGTACTCACTTTACTCCACCATGATCCCTGCCTTAAAGATAAGACATAGTTGTATCTTCCATAGGAGAGGCAGACAAGGTAGCAGCTCATTACAGTTCAGTCTGAGAAGGGTAAAGGTAGAGAGTGCTGGGAGCCCCATTCATGAACAGATTTCTCTGTGCTCTTTTTGGAACTGCGAGGTGATCTAGGAGTTGGCAGGAATGTGTATAAATGGTTTTGCTCTAGTAAGATGATAGCATAGTCCATTTGGAAGAAGAGATGAGCCACCATGGAAATACTCGGTCCCACACATGCCTGTGGCTACCCTCTCAAAATCCCAACCTGGCCAGAAACACTCAAAACAAAACCTCCTGTTCCCCCTAAGACTACTGGCGCCTGAAGCCTGTCTCCTCCTCTGCCAGAGGCTTAGGTCAGGACAGCCTCAGGATGATGGGCTGGGGTTAGACATAACAGACAGAAGTGGAGCAGCTCCTTCCCCCAGCTCGTCATCTACCCAGAAGAGGTGTGAGCGGGTGTCTGGGCTTTGCCCTGTAGGGGACCTCAGCTGATGGGAGCATAGCCTTGGATGAAGCTCTGCCAATTTCATCCAGTCATGGAGCCAGCTTGGGCACAGTCACGAAGAGAGGGTGAGCACAGGGAGAGAAGCTTCCAGACTGTTACCATTTCTGATTGTGGCAGTTTGCTTACCCACTTTGTGTTTGTCTTAGCTATACCACAGGCAGAGTATATTGACGCTACATACCATCAGGTTAACTCTAAGTCTGAATGCACATGTATACTCACAAGTAACTTGACACCTGGGTGACCTCTCAGCCCATCCTGAACTCTACTCCCATGAGATTATAAGCTTCAGGAAGACAGGAACTCTGTCACAATGTGGCTCTGAAGTCTATCACCCCATATCTTTTCATGTTTAAAACATTAGTATGCACTCAGCAGGTATCCAACAAATATTTGCTGAATATATGCTCAATTAATGTCAGATGTTGTAAATAAATACAACCCATACACTTGACAGCCAAAAACACCTCCCAATAATCTTGACCACAGGTTAGGGAGGCAATAGAACAAGGGGGCCCTTGGGGAACCCCCAAGAGACAGACCAAGGCAGTTCCATGTGAGGGCACAGTCTGTTGAAATCTCTTGCTGGAGAGTTCTGATTGACCCACTGGGACAAAATGACTCCACTTCATGGGATTGTAGAAAATCTCAAAGACAAAAGAGATAGTAACTGTCTTTATCTAGTGCAGTCTACTTTTTATGGACAAGGAGAATTAGGTCTAGAGAGGGAAACAAGTTGATGGTTTTACCTTGGAATTGATTCTGAATTGACTCCTCTTCCATTTACTGGCCATTTAACCACCTGCAGCATGGATTTCCTCAACTATGAAGTGGAGTTTAGAAACTTATTGTGTTGCATGTGACAGTGTGTGTAAAGAGCCTAGAAGACTTTATGGCAATGATAAATGCACAGTAACTATTGCTGCTATTATTATTATTATTATTATTATTATTATTATTATTTCCTTTTTATTATGATCTGACATAGAAGGTCATTTCACTGAGGATTTTTCCCAACTCTAACAATTTCAAAAATTGAAAATTTTTGAATGCGATGTTCAAAGTTATACCTGTCCTTTAAACCATGTGATCTTTCATTTCAATGAAATGCAGAACACTAAACTGAGCTCTCATAAAATCAAAATGCAGCTCCATGATACTGAGCCCTCTCTTCCTGTGATGCCCCTGTCTATGCTAACATATCCTCCTCCCTCAAAGCCCCATTTCATGGTGGCCACCCTGTGAGGTACTCATTCTTCTCCAGGTAGCCTGCTATTCCTTCCTTTGGGCTACTACCAACTCTTTCCTATACCATTGTAGCACTTGGCATGTTTTATTGTAAACTTCTAAAAATTTTCACTCTGCCTGCTCTGTCACATTAGGATTTCCTTGAGTTTGGGACCATTCACTTTGGTATTATTATTATTAGTAGTAGTAGTAGTATTTTGACTTATTATTTTATAGCCTTGTTTATTTTGGTACCTGGTATGTAGTATACAACAAAATGTTGGATTTTTTTGGGGGGGGGGTTATAATTTAACTTATATCACACACAATTAAAGAGTTTATCAAATGATCATATACAATTTAAACAATACTAAATGAATACCTACATACCTGCTACCCAGCCTGTATGTGGGTATTCATTTAGTATTTTTTAAACTACTCAACAAATATCAACTGACTATTTTTTAATATTTTCTTAGTTGTAGATGGACGTAATACCTTTATTTATTTATCTTTTTATATGGTGCTGAGGATCTAACCCAGTGCCTTGTTCATGCTAGGCAAGTGCTCTACCACTGAGCCACAATCACAGCTAGACTTGACTTTTTTAAACATTAATTTCACCAAGTGTTCTAGCTCTCCAATGTAATTTTGATTCTTGATTTTGACATACCCCCTAAACAATCATTCCAAGTTTTGCCATCTAAAAATATGATAAGCTTTACTTTTATATCATCTTACACATCTTAGTTAAGGTTATTAACTAAGGTCATGCCAAGGACAGATCTAAAGACCTCCTGCATGGTTACAGTTACTTTTGGCTATGGTTGTTCAACCAGTCACCTGACAATCCCATCACATAGACTTCACTGCAAGGAAAGCAAACAATTATTTGGTATTTAACACATCCTCCTGAATAATCAGTTTGTTTGTGGGAGTGTATTTAATCTTCAGAAAAGTTTTCCAACATTCATCCATTCCTCTCCTTTTAGAATGGAGGACTCTGAAGCTCAGAAAGGCTACCTTGCAGAAGTCACCTGTCTAGAATGAGACAGAATCAGACATAAAATCAAGCTGTACCTGGCCTGACCACCCCCCCCCCCCCC
>NW_026000082.1:7021010-7027009 GCF_001458135.2 Marmota marmota marmota | reverse complement strand
CACCCCCCCCCCCCGCTCTCTCTGCTTCTGTTCACCAGTATATCAGGGAAAACCTATTGAAATCATTTAGGAAGTAAAGATGGCCTAACCCACCACTTGTCAAGGCCAGAGGTCTGCTCACTGTAAGTGAACCTTTGTTGCCTCCAGTGGCACTTTGCTTTCTACCCTTCAAACACAGAAGAAAGGCTTAAGAAATGAAGGTAGATTAAAATCAAGGACATCATTTGGCAGAGGCAAATATAGAACCTATTGATTGTGCTACATTACTGCTTGGTGTTTTTGTAATGTGGGACACATTTTTAACTCTCCTCATTTGCATGATTGGAGCAATGGGCAGCATTTTCCCTTAGGACTGTGAGGATTAGGTAATTAAACACTAGTAACATGCTTAAAATAGGCCTGTACTGACTTCCCTGTCCGTCTTAGCCATTGCTGCCAGCAGAGTCATTGTTACTAGGAAGTTAGCATTCCTATAAGTCACCTGTCATCAGCATCCTCTAGTCACCTGTCATCAGTGTAGTGCAGTGAGCTCTCTCCTTTTGAGTCACAGAGCAGCCTCCAGGCCAAGACAGCCATCAGCATGGAAGTAGCTTTCACAAAAATCTCTTCAAATATTTAGGTTTTCTTAGAAGGATTAAAGAACCCATAAATATACAAATGTGTATTCTCTGACCCTCTCTCTCAAAGCAAACTATTTTTTGTTCCCTCCAGAAGCCAAGGGTTTGGAAATGATGGGAAGTACTCTTTGTTTCCTTAGTTTACTTGAAATGTCAGATGAGAATCTTGTGCCATGCCAGATGAGTGAGCACAGACAGATGTCAGCTCAAAACTGTCTTCCTGCACAGAGCGAGGCAAAGCCATCATTAGACACTTGTAAGCTACAGAGCCACAGTCTTCTACTGAAGGCCTACTGCAGCTCACCCAATAACATCCTTAGAGTGTGTGACTGGAGGCAGGAGGCAGGGGGTGATATGTATCAAGGAGTTTGAGGTCAACATCTGCCCAGTTCAGATCCTACCATGACGATTTACTGGCTGGATGGCCATAGAAACTTACACAGCCTCTGAGACTAGCCAATCAGATGGGGCTGAGAGTTCTGGGAGGGAGCCAATGTGAGGCACAAAAAAGAGATGATCTGACTTTGCTGGCTGTCCATCTACCTGTCCAGACCCTGCATTCTAAGAGGTTATAAATATGGAGTGTCTTCTTCACCCCTGAGAGGCTCTGCAATGCAGTTTAAGGCAGGATTTTCTAGGGTTGGCATTCATAGAATTTTCCATGGACAAAAGCAGAGTGATAAAAATGAATACCAATTAGTATATGCTCCTTGTAGCGCTTGCGCGTGCACTTGTGCTCACTCTCTCTCTCTCTCTCTCTCACACACACACACACACACTCACCTACCTGAGGACATTGTATATATGTGTCACATCATAGTTCACACATCACTTCTTCAGTGCAGCTTTCCCTGTCCCTAGACTGTATTAGGCACCTCACCTTTGTATGCTCATGATATGCGTAGCCTGCCTTCATTCACTCAGCCTAGTTTGTAATTACACATTTTTGTGATGATTTGATGGGTGCTTGTCTTGGGGTAATTAATTGTCCAGTTTGGCTGAGGCCAAGGGGTTTTTCAGGACACAGAGCTTTCAGCTCTAAAACTGGTAGAGTCCTGGCCAAACCTGAATGACTGAACACCCTGGTACTCCTCCCTGTCAGGGTGCCATGCTCCATGAGGGCAAGGACTATGCACTTTATAAAAAGAAAAAAAAAACACTTATATCCAGTGCTTGGCATATATCTGGATCTTGGTGGAAAGTCAGGAAACATTTGTTGAACCAGTAAAGAATGAATATGTCAATATAAGCTGAACTGTCTTTTCCTATAGAAACCCGTCTTTTCCCCTGAGATTGTTCTTTCTATTTTAGGTGCTAATTTCCCTTTTTTATATATAAATTTCCCTTACTTGGCAAGATTTAAACATGTGAGTATCAAATAGTTTTCCTTGCCTTTCTTCCTTCCCTTCCCATTTGGGGGTTGGAAATTTCTACTGATTTGAGGAATGAGTAGTTTAGTGGAAAAGGAGTTAGAATAGTGGGCATCAAGAGAGTTAAAGAAGGTCTCTCTGCTAAAATGCTAGATGATGACGTTCATGAAGAAAGGAATTATGAATATTCAGTTTACTTCTTTATCTCTAGGTTCTAGCATAGTACCAAGCGTATGTTGCAAGAGCTGAATAAACATTTGTTGAATAAATAAATGACTTAAGTAAATAAATGATTTCTGCTCAGTCTCAAGACCTGATGGAGTCAACCTTGTGTGCCTAACTCCGTCTTCCTTCCTACCCTCTAGGTAACCCTTTCCTAAAACTATAAAACTGACCTCAGCAGCCCTTCCTGCTAGATGGAGAAGCAGGTCTCATAGCATAAAGGAGGAAGCACTTTGACATCTTTCCTGATTGGCTGTTATACATTAATTTTTTTTAAAGGAAAACAGAACTATTTAATCTGATTACCTGTCATTGACTGGTTTAATTTCACCAAATCCTGCTGACAAGGACATAAAGCTTACATTTTGTGCTTTGTTTATGATTAGAGCTATCATTTCAGGGAAATCGGGATGGCTAAAATTTTGTCTACTTAGTTATGACTTGTTGGCCTTATGGTATTTTTGCTTTTCTTTAACACACTCCTCACCCTCTAGGTCCCTCTTCAACAGTCTCTGTCTTGTCTTTACCATCCCATGGACCATACCATAGTCTATTTGTCTATGTATTCATATAGCTCCTGCTAGATTGGAGCTTCTTGAAATGAAGACGCACCAGAAGGCATGCTGTTAGGTGGCTTGTAAATAAATTGTTTGTGAGAGGAATTTATCAGTTATCTATTTCCATAAAAAGGCTAGGTAACAAATGTGGAACCTTAGTAGTGTAATGGTAGAGCTGTATTTTTGCTCATAAGTCTGTTGATTGGCTGGGTGACTGGGATAGTCTGGGATAATGAGCTTCAGGCCAACTAGAGGGATTTTCTGGTCTTGCCTGGGCTCTCTCATATATCTGGGACAGCACCTGACACAACTGGGCTGATTCAGCTCTGTTGCACAAGTCTTCTCATCTGGACCATGTCTCTTGGCCAAGGTAGAAGGTCAAGAGAAGGAAAAAAAGCACATGGCCCTGGAGAGGCCCAGAACTGGCACAGTGTCACATCTGCCTCCTTCTCTAGGCAAAACAAGTCACAAGACTGACCCAAGATTCAACAGGTTGAGAAATAGATCCAGCTCTCTGTGGCAGGAGCCACAAAGGGTCATAGAAAAGATGTAGACACAGGAGGGGTAGAGAATGGAGACGAATTTTACAGTCTCTGCCACAGAGTGGGAACCAGCAAGGAAATGCTTCATATGTTTCTTTACAAAATAATCACTTTACTGCTTTGACATCTAAATGAATTTATCAGAAATATTTCCAAAGATAGAGCCATGATCTTCCTTGGGAGAGAATAACTCACCTACCATAGAGGTATTCAACAATAAGCTGAATTCTATGGTCATAGAAGCATTAGGTGGGAGGAGGGTGAGGCTCCCTCCAGCCCCTCAGGGTCAGCATTTTCACACAATTTTCCCCTTTTCTTCCAGATCAGCAAAGACCCAATTTTTGTACCAGGTGTCTGGGGGCCTTATTTCTCAGCCATGGTCCCTGGGTTCTGGCTGAACGAAGGTGGTCAGAGTGTCACTGGAAAATTGGTAAGTTGACACTTACTCTGTAGCATCAGGAATGTTTTACACCATTGATTAACCCATTTTGTCACGTCACCCATATCCCAGTAGTTGGAAGATTTGCATATTCCTAAGTTAACTAACATTCTCTTAGTGTACAACCTAATATATGTTGCATTGCCGTGTATTTTTGCTAAAGGATTAACTGTTGCTCCAGGCAGTGATGACTGTCCCTTCTTTTCATTGTTCCTTCTCCACTCCAATCCATCCCCTCCCCATCCCCTCCAGGAGAGAGTGATATTCTGTTTTGTGAAAAATGACAATGTTACTTCCCAGCCCAAACCCTTTAATAGTTCCCTGTAGCCCTTGAGACCCAAGTCAGATGATTTGCTGGGCACATCATCCTTTTTGCAGTGTCTACTCCAGCCTCACACATGTGCCGGTCACTTACCTTAGACTGTGAAAGACTCACATGGCTCATGTTATCCCATTCTTCTGTCCCTTTGTAATTGCTTCTTTTCCTGCTTGGGCAGGCAGTTGTACCTGTCCTTTAAACACAACTCCAGTTAATGCAAAGGTGGTGCATTAGTCAGCTTTTTGTCACTGTAACCAAAACATCTGACCAGAACAACTTAGAGGAGGAAAAGATTATTTTGGCTCACAGTTTCAGGGATTCGGTCCATAGGGGGCCAACTCATTTGCTTTAGGCCTGAGGAGAGTCAGAACATCATGGTAGAAGCAGGTAGCAGAGGAAAGCTGTCAGCTCATGGCAGCCAGAAAGCAGAGAGAGCAATCAAGCCACCAGGGATAAAACATAAAATGCAAAAGCATACCCAGTGACCCATTTCCTCTAGCTATACCCCACCTGCCTAGAGTTTCCAGCCCATAATCCCTTTACATTATTAATCTAGCCAATGGATTAATTCACTGATCAGATACAAATCTCATAATCTAATAATTTCACTTCTGAACATTTCTGCATTATCTATCATATGAGCTTATTGGGGAAAACATATCCAAACTATAACAAGTGGTTAGGAAATCCTTTTCATGGGAGACAGTGTTTGTGCTGAGACTTGAAAGATAAACACAGATAAACCAGACACAGAAGGGTAGGGACAGGCTTCTAGGCAGGAGAATTTTCAATGGAAGAAGATGTGGACGTGGTAAGTAACAAGCATATTTGATGGTAATAAGCATATTTGATGGTAATTAAAATAGTCCAGAATTTCAGCTCTGGCCCAAATTATTCTTAGAAAAATAGCTTAAAATAAAAATTAGAGAGCAGGGAAGGGACCACGTCTTAAAAAGTCCCTGAAAAACGTGCTAAGGAATCGAGCATCATCAAGAAGAGTAGGTGGACACATTCAGGTCTCAGTTGGAAGAAACCCTGGATAATAGCCATGAGGAAGAAGGTCTGAGGCACGTGTCTAAAGGAAGGGAGACCAGTTTTATTAGGTTAATCCCCAGATAAATAGCCATGAGGGCTTGAAGGAGGACATTAGGAATGATGACTGGGAGTTGAGGTCAACAGATCAGCAGGGCTGCTGAGAGATTGGATGAAGAATGCAAGGGAAAAGAGACCTAAGCTCAGTTACGCAATCTCCCATTTACTAGGTTACACTGAAAGTGTCTGTTTATTGTCTGAGTTCCCTCCCAGCACTTCTAGGTCTTCAGCCAAATTCCAACTGGTCTGATCCAAAGCTGGATATGGATACAAATAACCTTTAATTTCCATTTCTTTTTTTTTGTTTGTTTTATTGTTGGTTGTTCAAAACATTACATAGTTCTTGATATATCATCTTTCACACTTTGCTTCAAGTGGGTTATGAACTCCCATTTTTAGCCCATATACAGATTGCAGAATCACATCAATTACGCATCCATTGATTTACATATTGCCATACTAGTGACTGTCATGTTCTGCTACCTTTCCTATCCTCTACTATCCCCCCTCCCCTCCCCTCCCCTCCCCTCTTCTCTCTCTACCCCCTCTACTGACCTTCATTTCTCCCCCTTGTGTTATTTTTCCCTTTCCCCTCATTTCCTCTTGTATGTTCTTTTGTATAACCCTGAGGGTCTCCTTCCATTTCCATGCAATTTCCCTTTTCTCTCCCTTTCCCTCCCACCTCTCATCTCTGTTTAATGTTAATCTTCTTCTCATGCTCTTCGTCCCTACTCTGTTCTTAGTTACTCTCCTTATATCAAAGAAGACATTTGGCATTTGTTTTTTAGGGATTGGCTAGCTTCACTTAGCATAATCTGCTCTAGTGCCATCCATTTCCCTG
>NW_026000082.1:6859089-7016476 GCF_001458135.2 Marmota marmota marmota | reverse complement strand
GGCAGCGGCTGGCGGGTCTGGACCTCTGCACCGCGTGGCGGAGATTCACTAGTCTAGCGCAAACTGTCACCTCCAAAAATCCTACCTAATCCCGGTCTCTCTTTAGTGGAATTTTGCTAGGAGTTTCTCAGCAGGTCGAATCTAAGCGTATCCATGCGTCTCTCTGACCCCGTTGTTGAGGAGGTACTGAAAGCGCTGCCTCCCCTCTCGCCGCCATGTTGGATCCCCTTAATTTCCATTTCTTAAGTATTTCTATTTTAAACTTTCTTAAATGACCTCTCAAAGTAGGTAGAAGTGTAGGTGGGTGGGTGGGTTCACAGAGCATGTTCTGTACCTATGCTCCTATGCCAGGGTAGAGAAATGAATCTACTGAGTCAGACCTCATCAGTCCCTGGTCCTCAGGATCAGACTCTGGTAGGGAAGTTAGTATGAAATAATTAATATCTGATTGGTCTTAAAAACCATAAACAGAATGGTCAAGAAGGAATACATCATGCCTAAAGTACAGCAGTATGGATGTCTAACATTCTCCTTATTTAAACCACTGCTGTGTTTGTGTGTAACATTCTATTTAAATATCCACCCCCTTTCTGTTGCATATTGAAGACCTATTACTGAAAGCCCTTTTTAACCCCACATCATAGTATAGTCATAAGAACCCACAGAGGACTCAGTCTAGAAACTTTCTAAACAAGGATAGGGGAAAAAAAAAACAAACAACAACAACAAAAAAAAACCACACACACACACACACTTCTTTGCATAGGATGCATTGTTCAACAGGGTTTTTACAGACAGCATGCAAATTAGACATCTTTTTCAGTTGGAAATGTTTTTTCCAGTATTTGATTCAGTTATTTGCTCTGGATATAAGTGATCTTCACATGTGTTTTAACATATATTTGTGAACAAAAATTAGTTATATACCTATTTCATAAGATTAAATTTTAATTTTTAGAAACTTTGACCTCTTTTTTGCTATTTCTAAAAAATCTTCAGTTTTTCACTATGAGTTTTGATATAAGGCTTGAGAATTGTTAGCTTATCTGTTCAATTAGCTTTGCACTATAAACCATTCCAGTTATATTGGGAGCTCCACTTTGAACAATCGGACATATAGAGTTTCATTGGACATAGAATTGGGTCATGATTGACCCGTGGATTATACACAGCAAAATCTTAACCCATTTTGACCCATCATCCCAGATATGTAAAATGCATAAATAATTAAATGTAATGTGCATGTAATAATATATGTAATATATGATACACAATATAATAATGTATAATTATACAATGATATAATTATATGATGTTGTTACTACATATAATAAATATATACTACATAAAATAACTAATATAATATTCTTATATAATAGGATACATTGTTATTTGTGTTATAATAATATAATTTATTATAGCAAAATAATATTATAGCACAATAATATATATTATAGTGTGATATAATTTATAATAACATGATTATATTGCAATATAATTATGATAATAATATAATAACATTTAAGCTCTAGATCATTATTTTCAACCTATTTTAATGCACTTATGTCAATTTTTTGAAACATCTGCAAAATTGAAAACTTAGGATTTAATGGATTAAGAAACCTAAAAGCTGCTATGATAGAGCAAAATCTGAAACAAGAACAAAGCAGACTATCTAGTAAGACAGCAATCTGGAGATGCCAAGCAAAGAAATATAAAACAGCTATAAAACAAAGAAAATGAGGATGATGATATTAATAACAATAATTGGAGTTTATCCAGATTTTTTTCTGTGAGAGGGATTCATATCCTTGAATGATAGTCATAATAATTATGATGCCTAATGTTATTTTGAAAGTTTATTTCCCAGTTTTGATTCCAATAGTTTTTTGTATATTATCTCATTTTATTCTCTCACAACCCTACACTTTGCAAAACTTTATAAACATTCTCTTGTAGATTCTCTCAGGAGATAGGAAAAGTTACTATCTGTATTTTATAATGGACCACTGAACCCAGGGTTGCCAGCACTGCCTGACCCACCACCAATGGCCTTTTCATATGGTCCCTTTGCCACTTACCTTTCCTTATGGCTTATTAATTCTGGTTCCTTCTATGGTAAATTTTGATCTCTGGTTTTGAAACACGCTGTCATCATGTAGGATTCTAAGAGGAACTTGTATCCCTCTGTTCTTTGTTTCATACACACAACTCTGTGAAACCTCAGCTGAAGGTTGCTGTAGCTGCAGACACTGGTCATAAATATACCATCCCCATCAGAAGAAAAGGAAAAGGAAATGGGAAAAGAGAAAAAAAGGGAAGCCAGGAGAAAGAAGAAAAAAAAATAAACAAGAAAAAGAAATGAGAGAAAAACATAAACTGTACATCACTTGAAAAAGAATACTAAAAGTTTCATTTTTTCCAGATACAGAGCTTCATTACAAAGCAAATCCATCATTCCAAGTATATGAATACATTGGTACTTTAAAAACAAATCTTCATCTGGTTATCTTCAGGATGAAGAAAAAAGTGGGATTTTTTTCTGGTCCTGGAACTCTTACAGTCTCTTTTGACTGAGAATTAGACTTATTGTTGACTCATTTCACATCACTGATATTTATTTCTTCTCTGAAAGGCCACACACTCCCTTTCCATGAATGATTGATTTTAGTTGTACCACCAAGCACCCATCCAAGGTTGTCTCGTGCTCACCAATTTTCCAGAAAAATCATGCAAAAAACATTGCTTTTTGCCCAGACTTTTTCCACAGATCACTAACCCTGGTGTTCACTGAATCCAGATGCTGAAACTCATTTCCAACTGGATCTTGGCCATCCCCCATCTAACTGCTCCTCTCTGTCTTAATTGAAGTGAGTTCAATTGGAAGAGGTGTTGGGTAAATGGAGGCCAAGATAAGTTCCTGCGCTGTACTGTGGTAGATTTGCTTCCTGGGACAATTGGGTTTACATTGGAATTGTATGAACCCAGAATTTGAATTTATAAAATTGAGTCACAGGACCACAATGCAACAAGTTTGTCTGTGTTTTTGGAAATGTAGGATTTGTGCATTGGGAATGCCTATCTATCTCCCCCATTATCTCCATGGCTGCTCCATCTGGGGCTAGCCTCTGGAAGTCATCCATAAAAGTCAGTCTGCCATAAGTAGCTTATGAACAACTTGCAGTGTGTCCAGTGCTGTGCAGGTTATGGAAATGGTCATTTTATCCCTTCTTTCATTCAGTCATTCTATCATGTTACAGGGATTTTCAGATCGATTACACCAGTCCAGGCAAGAATGAGGTTACCCCAGTAGCTCATCATCACCTAAGAAAGTTGGACGTAGTACTGATAATTATAAATTTATTATTGCACATAAGAATAGATTGTTCTGTCCCTGCAGCCTCCTGGAAAGGTGGGAGCTGGCACGTACTGAGGGCCTGTTATATGTCAAGCTCTTTTAGGCCCAATAAGATTCAATCCTTTATTTGATTTTTCCTCATGTGCGTGCATGCATGCATGCGTGTTGTCAGTGTTATTATTTTAGTTTTACAAGTGAATAAGTAGGCTGTGAACAGTAAGGTAACTTGTTCAAGGGCATACAGTTAATTATGAGTGGGAAAGCCACAATCTTTAACCCAGTTTGACCGCCAGAGTCCTCAGATCTTTCCAGAACTGGACTCGACTCTTACAAGACTACACTTTGCAGAACTTTATAAACATTCTCTTGTAGATTCTCTCAGGAAACAACTACTGTCTGTAGGGTGATATTCTTTCCAAGCATTTGAAGCAAGGTTTTATAGGACTATAAGAGAAAAATGTATGTGTGTCGGTACTGATGGGATCTATTTGTTTCCCCAACACTTCACATTAGCTAATTGGAATGACTTCATGGATACACAGACCAACTAAAAATCAAACATCTCCCTGTGACCTCTTCTTGCCTTAGCTCATACTGTACTTTCTGTATACCCACCTGGATTCATGCATACTCTCCTAATCAGGCCCCCAAATCTCTCTCTTGCACTATTATTAGCTAAAGCAGTTTTTCTAAAACAGATGCAACCCTTTCACTCTTCATAGCTCTTCATTTATCTGTAAAATAGACTCTATGCTTTTTAGATTGAATTCTTTTATACAAACAGTATTTATTAAATACTGTGTTCAAGGTACTGTTCTGAGTAGGAAAATGTCAGTGCATAAAACAGCTTCTTCTGTCCCCCTCCCCAAAATCTGTACCTTTCTCAAGCTTGAATTCTAACAATAGGAGATATAAACTGCAAATAAATAAATACACTTCATTCTATAGTATTAGAAGAGTTGGATATGAGTTCAGAAGTGTAGGTTGCAGTTTTAAATAGTATAGCCATGGAAGATCTTATTGATGTGACATTTAAGCAAAGAATGAAGAAGGGAAGGAATTTAGCCAATTTAAACCCCAGGGGAAGAATATGCCAGGCCAAGGGAATAATTAGTACAAAGATCCTGAGGGGACTGTATGCTGGGGGTATTATAGGAATAGCAAGGAGGCCATAGAGGTGGAGCTGAATGAACCAACGTGAGAGTTGCAGATAATAAGTTCAGCGGGGTGCAGATAATAAGTTCAGTGGGGTGAGGGGTTCGTGTTTTTTACTACTCTAAGAATTTTAGCTTTTTCCCTGAGTGAAATGAGAAACTACTGGAGAATAATGAGCAGAAGAGTGATGTGATATGACTTAGATTTTAAAAGGTCATGCTGCCTGCAGCCTGCTGTGTTGAGAATTAACTGGAATGGGTTGGGATGGGGGGGTTAGAAACACTGGAAGCCAGGAAGAAGTTATTGCTATAAGCCCAATGAGATAAGGATGCTGGCAATAGAGCTGGTAAAGAGTGGTCCAGTTTTGGATATACTTTGAAAGTACAGCCAACAGGCTTTCTTGATGGATTAGATGCAAAGTATGCAGAAAAGAAAGAGGTCCAGGATTCTGGAGGATAACATTGCTGTCAATGAAGAAAATGGATTAGATGACAGGGAGGTAGAAGAAGGAATCAAGAGTTACTCTTAGTTTTCTGACTGCATAACTGATACCCTCCCAAAATTGATCCTGCATTATTTGTCTTCATCTTGGTAAAGAATACCATCATTTATATATTTTTTTATCAAAGCCACAAAAAATTAGGATTAATTCTTGACTTTCTTTTACCCTCTCTCCCTAAACTAGTCCATCAATAAGTCCTATGGATCCCACCTCTGAAATATACCACTAGTCTACTCCAAGTACTGGTGGTCAATCCACCAGTATATCTCTCCTGGTCTATGTAATGTGATAAACACAGCATATATTTAGTCTTGCTTTTCTATCCTGTCTTATGATTGCTGTTTTTTGTGTGGAATGTTCAAATTCTTTGTATTTAATATAAAGGTCAGTATGGTTGGATTTAGGTCTCTGGATTGTTGACACATACCTCCTCCCTGTGTTCTCATGTGACCCTCACTCTGTGTGAATTAAACCATCATACAATAGTAATACAAGCATACCCATGTTTATAGCAGCACAAAACACAATAGCCAAACTATGAAACCAGCCTAGGTGTTCATCAATAGATGAATGAATAAAGAAAATATGGTATACATACACAATAGGGTTTAATTCACCCATAAAGAAAAACGGAATTATGTAATTTGCAGGAAAATGGATGGAACTAGAGACACTTACATTAAGCAAATGAAGTCAAACTCAGAAGGTCAGCGTTGAGTTATATGTTTTTTCTCATATGTGGAAGAAGGAAAAAGAAAATGAAAAGAGGTGGGGTGTCTCATGAAAATCAAAGGGAGAGCAGTAGAATAGATGAAGAGACCAGGGGGAAGGAGGAAGGGAGGGAGAGGGGAGTGCTGGGGAGTGATATTGGCCAAATTTTATTGTTATATTTTGTGCATGTACAGATATTTAACAGCAAATCCCACCATTATGTTCAACTGTAATGTACCAATAAAAATATGGAGAAAAAAATGTTAAGCTTCCATCTAATATATTTTTTCTTTTAGACTGAAGAACTTTCTCTAGCATTTCATACAGTAGAGATTAAATGACAAGACATTCCCTCTTTTATTACAGTTCATTTATTTTTCATCCTGTCTTGAAAAATGTGTTCAATATAGATTCATGGTTGGCAGATTCTTTTTTTCCTCTCATTCAGCATCTTCAGAGAGCTCTTCCTTGACTGCTCTAAAACCAGTGTCCTTTATATAATAGCTTATTTGTTTCTTTTAAAGCACTAATCACTTTCTCTCATTTTACTTATATTTATTATAATTATACTTACTATTTGTTGATTGTCTCTGTCTTTCAATAGATATAATCTCCATTGGAACACATATTAAGTCAAATGTAATTGCCACTGAATTCCCTGTGCTTACTATGTCTAGAAAAGAATAGGTGCTCAATTAATTAATATTGTTGAGTCTACAGAGAATATTTCCATTCTAAACTATATTCGGATTTTGAAGCACCCATTTCCCTTTGTAGGCAGAACTTTGTGAGAGCAAAGACTTTTGACTTTTCTTTATATTTTTATCCTTAGTTTTCAGAATAGTGGATAGCACAAGGTAAACATACATCATGTTAGTTTCATAAATAAGTAAATTAATTAGCAAACTAAATATTTACAAAGTTATCAACTTTGGTGGTGAATGAGACTGACTGAACTAGCAATGTATTCACTCAGAATTTTTCCACTAGTAAGTGGAGTTCTTCTAGCTAACATCTTGAAGTTTCAATGAAAAACTTGTTAATCTGTCTTTTGGGAGTATTTGTTACTCTTCAGGACTGTTCAGTGTAGAGACCCATAGTCCTCTTCAGTAGCACAGAGAAGTTGCCTAGATTGCACTTTGTTTTTCATTATATTCTTATGAGGATTTCAAGAAGGAAAAAATCAGCAAGTGTTTTGGTTTCCAGATAAGATGACTTACATAAATAAAGAGTTAAAATGGCTTAGATTTGAAAAAAGTGGTATTACAGCTTAATGTAAATAGAGAAGAAGCAGTTCTGAAAAATGCTAAATGCTTTTTTAAAAGAAGCTTGGTGATTTCTTTGCCAGCAAGACACAGTAAAAGCTTTAAGACTAATGTGTAAACTGATTTTAATAGGAAAGAAAGTCATCTTGCAATAAGAGCTTTGCTTTAGCTAAATGACCATAGAACTTAAGATTATTGAAATAAATTCTGGGTTTGCATTTGTTGGAGGAGGTGTTTTGCTGATTTTATGAATTTGTTTTGTTTTGTTTTTACCTCCAAACTCTTTGTCAGCAATATTGGTTGCACAGGCAATGCAGTTCTCTCTGCAATTCACACACATTTGGCTATTTGTCATATTGATTTATTAGCATTTCATAGAGAATCAGAGATGGTCTGGCCCAAGATCTTGTCCTGAGCCAGACCTGAGCTCAGGTCTCAGGACTCAGCTCAGGTCTCAGGACTCCTTGTCCTGTCCTCTCTCTTCCATATCAAAGGTCAGAAACTCAAGTGCCTAAAGAAGTCAGACCATGTAAATGAGCAAAGAGATTAATGAAGGAACAGTTCTCACTTCCACAGAGAAGTTTCTCCTGCATCTGTACTCTGGCTCAATTTCTTGTTCCTTCGTTTGCAGAGAAACGTATCTTCAGCGCAAGTAAAACATTAGTGGAATCGTGATGATCAATGGATAAAATGTGGTGTGCTTTGCTGGGGAGTGGTGGGGAGCCTGCAACCTCTCACAGCTGGAGAGAGGAGGCCTGTGTGCAGGACCAGCCATCACTCAGCCAACTCTTGCCATGTGGGAAATAATTCTGCAAGAGAAACCAGAATCAGGACTTTAAGGGAAAGCTCCCAATTTAAAAATATTGGCTCGTTTTATAAAACATTATATATCCTAAATAAAATACATCTGTGGGCCAGACGCCACCTTGCACTACCCAGTTATGATCTGTGCTTTCGACTATTTTGAACTGTTGTTTCTCCATGTTCCTAGCACAGATGCTACCTTGACAAGGAAGGGCCCAACATCCTAAGTTACTCGCCATAAGGTGACTTTTCTGTCTTGGTCTGAGAAAGACCTGCCTCCAACCATCTCCAGCTTCCTTCCTGTCCCAGTAGTGTTTAGCTTTCCAGCCTACTCTTCAGCTGTCTGCTCTTGGAGCCGAAATCTAAGAAGATGGCAGAAACAAGAAAAAGTCGCAGTTAGACTAGTTCTGTCAGTATATTTCTGAGGCAACCACTTGGCAATGACAGTCGTTGTTGTGAATCTGGTTATCTCATTGGGAAACAAATACGACTTGTGGGACACCATGTTCTTCTATACTGTGCTAAATGCATTAGAGATTAGAACACAAGTTCTAAGGTCAACCCTAGGAACAGACACTTCCAGACTGCTGAAGTGAGCACTCAGTGATTTGACCAACTGGTGCGTCCTTTTTTAATCAGAGAGGCCTTTACCACCAAATGCTGTGGAAAATAAAAAGTACAGTGGGCTGGGATCCTGTTCCCATAACCATTTTCACTTTTGGGCTATACTCATTCTTCTTCATAATAGATATTATGAACTGATAGCCACCTACACAATTGGCACTCACCACAACCTTCCCTATCTTGGAAATTTTATTGTCCCCTTTTTGCTGAAGTACAGAAATGAGGCTCTGAGAGTTTAAGTAACTTCTGAAGTTTTCACAAAAGATAAGGATAGACAGCAAGACTCTATTGGCAAAGCCCTTGGTTTTTTTCCATATCTTAAAATGTGGGCTTGCTTATTATTATTCACCTATGCTGAGGCTAACAGACTGAGAGACAGTTGCCATTGGAAAGCTAGTTTGTTATTCTCAATTCCCTGGAAGAGAAGAAACCCTGACCCTGTGGCAGCATCAGGGTCAGTTAAGAGTCAAGAGGGAGGGAGGAACAACCTCAGGCCAGAATCTTTATCTAGTTTTCTTGGGAAGGAATATAGCAGGGTAGAGTAAGCAGGCTTGGTGTAGGTCACCTTATATTATTTCAGCAGGCTCTGGGGGTAAAAGGGCTGTCAGCTGGTATCTGGTATCTGGCTGGGATTAGAGAAACAAAAGAACCCCCATGCAAGAGCCAAGAGGAAGGGGTGTACAGAGATAAGCTCTGAATTAGTTGCTTTTCATATGAAAAAGGTGGAGAGCTTTCACCACCTTTAGGAGTTGGCCAGCCCTGGGAGAGACTGCCTCTCCAGAGTCAGCTAGGCCCCAGATGTCAAGGCATCCAGAAAACAGAAAACAAAAGGGCAGAAGTATACAATCATATTGCCTTTTCTTATACTCCAAATTTAAAAGTCATCTGACTCTGATTTTCTTAGATTCTGTAACTAGTCTGTCCCTAAGCTTGCTTTATTTTCCTCAAAATGGGTCTCATTCATTCATTTCAGATACCAGGCATTGTTCTAGGGACATATTGAGGCTGTTATTTTGAAAGTGTCCAGAGTGCAGGATCAGAGACAGACTAGACACTAAGGATTGTAAATGAACTTGGTAAACGCTGCAGTAGGGCAAGGACTGGGGTGTGTGCCCTGTACTCCCACTGTTGGCTTCTGATCCTCGCCTGCATTTCCTGCTCACTATATCTTGTTATCTCCCTCTTCTGCACACCCTGCTGGATAAATTTTCCTTATCTTTTCATCATTTTGTTCCCTCAATCCAAGTCATTTCCTAAGGCTCCAATTCAAAAAAAGTATGAACCATTATCTGACTTTCAAGATACACTGTCTATCCCAACTCCCCTCATTCATCCATATTTCTGCCACTATACTTATTCTCTAATTTAAAATGCATTTACGCTGTGACCAATGTGTGCCCATCACAAATAGATACAAAGGTGAAATTTGTTAAGAATCACCGAGAAAAAAGATGTAGTGTTGTGTGAGCATGCCGTACGCTTCCATGGTTCATTCATCCCACACTCATTCCACAAATATTTATCAAACCCCTGTAAGATGCCAGGAGAGCAGGTAGTCCAATTCCCTCCATCCTTACAACCATAAACGTTTTTTCCTTCTTCATGTCTCTATAATTGCCAAATGATGAATGACTACCTTACTTTATGCTACTAAATATTGTATTATTCCTTTTCACTGTGTCCCAGAGCCTGAGGACTGTTCCTGGTACTTTAGTCATCCAGTAAATACTAAATAATTTCATTCGTGGATACACTACACATGTCCTCCTGTAAGCTCATTCAAATCTCCTTCCTCTAAACTCCTCAAGTACCTCCCATAAAAGAAAATAGCATCAAAAGTAATACCTTTAATTTTTCATTAATAATCTCAGTGGGTTCATCTTGATGCACTCCCAAGTTTACAAATTCTTTGAGGGTCCAGAATATGCCTCATCACAGTAACCCAAAGTTGAACGTCTAGGAAGTAAATATTCAAAACTCACATGATTTTTTTTTTTCATTGAAATGACCAATGGTTGTTAATTTGAAATATTTTCATAAAACTACACCAATCCAATGGAACTTTAAAAGGAGGCTATTTTAGAAGGAGGCTGACAGGTCAAAGAGGTTGTTGAGTTCAAAGCAGTGACGTGCTCAGAGTCACACAGCAGGTGAGAACCAGAGCCAGATCCCAGAACAAGTATTTGTACACAGCCTTGGCTCTCCGGAAACATGCTCAGAGAGCCTATCTCTAAAATAGCCAAAATCACCAGTCTGTTCATGGTTTGAATGAAAATAAATCCCTCAGAATTAGTTGTTTAAGATTCCTAGAGACTCAAGTAAACATGGACAAATGCACATCTTGGGTTCAGGGACCCCCAGCACAGTGTGGCTGTCCAAGCAGGAGGAGCAGAGCTGGGAAGCATTGCTGTTCCCAGTGCACAGGACAAGCTGTTTTGTTTAGAGCCATCCAAGGGATTAGGAATTAAATCCTAGATGTGTGATTTCAGATGAGAAGATACTATCTACAGAGTTCAGACATTTCTGTCCTTGGAGAGCTGCCCCGGTTTTCCCTGGGACAACCTTTCTGTTCAGGGAGGTGCTCTTGACAGCTCTGGGGCACCTCATATTTTTTAAACTGGGGTTCCCTCATTGTACTCCTTCCCTCTTCCCCTTTATCATAGCTGCTACATTAGTAAAACACACTGAGTAATTCAAGGTTTTGACACTGCCCTGGGTGACAGCCTGGATTAGGAGGGGGAGTGATGTGATCCAGCCATAGTACTTTTAACAGCCAGACCCCCCACATTGAACTTGAGTTACCCTTCCTTCCTCATTCCTCCTTCATGAACCTGATGCTACCTGCTACTACCATTTTAGCCTTGGGATTTTCATTTCTTCTCTTTAAAACTTTTGGTTTTATAAATTCCAGAGGTTGACACTAGGTTAAGGAAAGCTAGTTCTGAAAGAAACAAATTATCCTTTTAATGTTCTTGGATTCTCAATGGACAAAGAGCTGGAAGAAACATACTTTTTTTATGTATCCTTTCTACCTTAAACATAGATTAGAGGAGCTATAAAACTGACCTATTACTCTTATCTTTCAGATAGACCACCTGGTGCAAGGCCACCCTGCCTTCCCTGAATTGCAAGCCAAGGCCACAGCCAGGTAACTACTCTGTTTTCCCTACAGCTTTCCTTGTGTGACTGCATGAGTGATATTCACTTTGGGTGTTTCATGACCTTCAGATCCTATGGACAGTGAATACATCTGACAGAACTTGGTTATAAAATACTCAGTCATACGGATGGTCCAGAACATCATTTATGAATTTTTAGAAAGATCCGAGACAACTCTGAGAACCTAAAGATCCTATAAGAATATGCCCAGGGCTCTGGATGAAAAACTCTGATGTAGATGAAAGTGTCTGGATTTTAGAGTCAAAACTTCTTGAGTTCATATCCCAGCTTTATTCTTTACTAGGTATGTGACCTTGCACAGGTTATTTAACCTCTTTAGGTCTGTCTCTTTACCTGTAAACTGAGCATAGTAGCTGATGTGGAGTGGATTCTGGGACATATTAGTAAAACTAAGTGTAAAGCAGAGTTTACAACATACTCTCTTTCAAGAAGGAGATATAAGAAAATATATGTGCAAAAGAAATACTGGAAGATTTCATCAGAAATTAGTGGGATTGGGTACATAAAGAAGATGGGCAGAAATGACATGAAAAGTACGTGGGAATAGGAGCAGGATGGTAGGAGAGAATACTGCTTCTCTGAGTACTTTTTTATGTAACTGGCTAAGTCCTAAAACCATAGTGATGCTTCTTGTTTCCTTAAAATGAATACAGATAGATAGATAAATCAATGGATAGATAAATAGAAAAATGAACCTACTGTATTACAAATAAACAACATAACCACACTAAAGGGAATTGGGGAAGAACTAACCCAGATAACTTTGGAAAAGGATATTTTGACAGTATGCTGTATAGTTAAAGATAAAAATAAGTCTATATAAAATATGTACTTCTGATAAGTAAATTTATTTTTTTTGTAAGTGTATGGGTTAGCCATTTTTCAGATCTTTCATGTATATGCTTCAATTGAGCAAGTAAATAAATATATGGTAGAATATAAAAGCCAAATTTCTCACACATTGTGAAAGGATTTCACCACAAGATACTTACTGATACGAATGGAAAAATAGTCCGTTTACAGTGGAGAAATCTGGCAGACAACACCTTTCCCAAGTTAACAGCACCAGCAATAAGATATGTCAATATCATGTACCTGCCTTTATAACATACCAAGGACACATCATTTCTGGAATGTTCTTGCCCAAAATATATAAACTCAGTGTCAGCTCAAGAAGATATCAGACAAGCCCAAATTGAAAGCTAATATACTAAATTATTAGCCGATAGGCCTCAAAAGATTATGAAATGTAAATACTGAAGAGCTGTCCCAGATTGGAGGAGACTAAGGAGTGACCTGTGCTTTGTAAAGCCACAGGCTGTTTCTCAGACCCCCTTTATGTGTACTCAACAGCGTGTGGTAGCTCTGATTATTGCTCTCTCCTTTTAATATTCTGGCTTTCCAAAATGTTACCCTCTCCCAGTTTTCTTCCTATGTCTCTGACTCCTTTTCAAGCTCATGGTCCTTTCTTTGACCATCAACATCAAAGTTCATCACAACTGGGTTCCTGGCCCTCTTGTTCTATCTTTTCATCTCTTCCAAGGTGATCCCAACTATGCTCTTGACTTCATTAATTTTTATATTTTAATGATTCAAAGTTTATCTCCAGCTCAGATGTTTTTGCAACAATATTCATTCTCTTCCACCTTCTTTCTATTGTCTTGCAAAGGAAAGTGCATCTGTATCCCATCAGATCTATGAATGCAATATTCTGGACTATGTGACCCATTATGCTTCAGGTCTCAGAATGAAATAGGCAGAGCTGTTGCTAAAATGAAGTTGGCTGTTTGAAAGGGTGGACAAAACCCTTGGAGTCAGGAACCACATGCCTCTTTTGCTTTGACTTGGGGCATTCTGAAAACATCAATGTAGATCACCTCTATCTCAGAGCTTAGCATCAGCAAATCCTTTTTGAAACTGTAGAAACAAATGTTGATAAACAGATTGAGTATTTTATCCTCTTGATTTACCATAATCCTTTTAGGCCCCATCTCTGAATATAAATGTTTTGTGAGCTTGTAAATCATGTAAGCAATAACTAGATGTGCCCATAGCATGTAACTGGCAACCAGTCTCTCTGCATGGGGCTACAAATGCAGATATTTCACTCCTTGATTGTAGATCACTTTAAATTGATTGTAACTTCAACTCTTTTCTCTTCATCTTGTTTCTCATATGAAACCTTAACTAACAATGCCTCAGAATGAAGTTCTGTTGACCTCAGATCTTTGAGGAGAGGCTATTGGAATAATCTGCAAGAACTAGGTTCAAGGTTGGCAGCACAGTCAAGGTTAAAATCCATATCTTATGAGCATATCTAATGCTAGAGTAAACAAAGCAAAGTCCTTGTTTTGATAGAATTTATATATATATATATATATATATATACACACACACACACACACACATATATATACACATACGTACATATACATATATATGTATGTGTATATATATTTTATATATACATATTTATATATATGCACACACAAATATATAAGTATATATAATTATACTATGTATGTAGTATATATATAGTACTTAAGTAACTGCATAGTGTATGTATACATTATACATAGTATAACTATATATGCATACATATATGTGTATATCTATGTGTGTATACTTATGTATATGTGTGTCTGTATATGTATATATATATATATATGTATATGTATATCTATATCTATATCTATATATATATATATATATATATATATATATATGGAAGGAACAGCAAGTCCCAAGGCTTTGAGCCAGTGGCCAGTTCGGCATCAACAGGGAACGTTGTAAAGGCCACTGGCTGGACCAAAGTGGGAGAAAGGGGAATCAGATGAGGGCTGGAAGTGAGCCAGGGGTCACACCATGCACGTCATTGTATATAACTAAGAGGACTGTGGTTTTCTTCAAGGTTTTAGTTGATTTGGTTTGGTTTCTTTTGTTATTGTTTTTGTTTTTTTGGAGGTGGGGATTGAACTTGGACCTCACAAATGCTAAGCACACGTTAACCCTGAGCTATACCCCAGCCCAATAGTTTTAGTTTTTAAGCAGAGGAGAGATACAATGAGATTTGTCTTTTAAAAGGATTACTTTGGCTGCACTGTGAATAATAACTAGGTTATTTGTGAGGAGATATAGACAAATATGGGGAAAATAAAGCTGCTTGGGTATCCCTTGGCAAGCTCACGGTCTGCTGGGGAAGACTGTGAACAGAACAGAAAAGCCAGTCTGTTCTTTCTTCTGCAGAGGTCACTGTAAGCAGTGGTCATCTCATGGTGAGTCCATTGTTTTCAGGTCCTTTGGAATTTTTTCTGTTAGCTAACTCACATTTTTTTTCTCTCAACCTCTCTTTTCTTTTAACCACTTTCCCTAGATTTTTTTCATTATTGCTTTAAGGACAACTCATTTTTCTTTATCTGATTTCTTCTTCAAACCTCTCTTCCATCTGTGATTCCCACAATTCCAATGAGACTCTTAAAAGTCACCTGTCCTCTGTATGCCAACTCTCACATACCATTAAAACTTTTTACTAAAGTCTATGTGATTCCCCTTTGAACAAGGACAGAAAAAAAGAAAGAAGAAGGACATTTATTAAGAATTTGCACTGGGTCTGGCACTATGCATGGTGATAGTTTCAAATACACCTTATGTAATTCGAGATGAGGAAATAAGATTACTGGGAGTCCTTGGACTTCACTTCTAAAGATTATTCTCCCTTTTCATTCTGCACCTGTATTTTCAGATCCCCCCCTTTGGCCTTTATGGCTTTTTAAACTGCAGTCTTTCAGTTTGGCAACTGGGGCCATCAGTCTATCACTAAGTATTTACTTAGCCTCACCAGAGGGAGGGCAATTGTAGAACTAGCATGATAATGTTAACACCTTTTACAGCTCAGGGTGTGCAGGCAGGCATAATCAGTATTTCTTGATGGCTGTCAGATTGGAATTGTTCTTTAAACCTAAGTAAACTATTATTACCTAAGTAAACTATTATTACAATGCCTTTCTTTGGCTACTTTCCATGTAAATAAAAGAAATTGCTCAGGGCATTAGGATCCTTTCAAGAAAACCAAGGGCTATGTGGATTTGGGAAGTAAAACCTTAATTTTCTACTCTCAAATCATACCTATAGCCCACCCCAGTGCCTTGCATATTGACCAGGGGAGGGGACGGACGGTCATAAGATGCTTGTTTCCCAGCATGCCTGTGAGGTTGTGTCCCTTTGGCTCCTGAGATGCCCTTTGTCAACCAGTGTTTCAAGGAGATGCAGAGATGTCTGTGATGTATAAATACTTAGGTTGGGGAAAACCTGAATGGTCCATTCAGCTGCTATAACAAAATACCATAGACTAGATAGTCTGTAAATAATAAATTTATTTCTCTCAGTTCTGGAGGCTGGTAAGTCCAAGATTAAGGTGCCACAGATTCAATGTCTGATGAGGCACCACTTCCTGGTTCACAGAATGACAACTTCTTACTGGATCTTCATGTGGTGGAGGGTCAAAAAACCTCACTTGGGACTCTATTATAGGGGACCTAATACAATGAAGGTTCTGTCCTCAAGACCTAATCTGTCTGCAAAAGGCTTCACCTCTTAATATCATCTTCTTGGGGTTGGGATTTCAACATTTAAATTTTTGTGTGGATACAAACATTCAGACCACAACCCCTTTTATGGCAGCTTTTTCAGAAGCTCATCAAATATGCTATTTTTTCTCCATAAATTATGGAAATGATACAGAAATTCCAATTCTATTATTCCATGTAATATCTATATCCATTCATGCATGCTTTAGGAGTAGCATGTTCAGTAGCTAACTGGTAGGGTGGGTAAGATTAAGCCCTACCCAGAAGGAGTTCAGACTCCTGAGATGCCTGTACCACCTTGATCTTGGACTTCCCAGTAATCCCCATTTGCTCACCTGCAAGTGAACAAAATGGAGGAGGTACCTCTCATCCATTTGGCAACTCCTCTAGAGTAGCACTGTGTGCCAAGTATACTGCTAAACTCTAAGTATATACTAGTGATAGTCATGACACAGAAAGTCCAGGGGAAGCCTTCAGCAGTCACCAAATAAAAGCAAAACTGTAAATAAGTTTACAGTGACCAAATGTGGTAAGAAGCTACAGAGGGCAGTGACAGCATATCAGAGAAAACCCTCCTAGATTATGGTGAACAGACAAGCCCTGACTGATGGAAGGACAGTTAAGGTCAGGATGGTTAAAAAAGAAAACTATTAAGCTGTTAAGCTGAAGGCAAGAACATTCCAGTCAAGTGGATTGTTATCTGTGAAAACACTGAGGAGAAATCTGAGGAATTGATATCAGGCCACAGACAATCATAGGTAAGAAGAGGCTGGAGACAAAGGGTTTGGATCGTCCAGGGCCTTCTAAGTCAAGATCTAAAACAGATTTTATGGAAAAGGAGTCGTTGGCCATTGCCAGATTCTAAGCAGGCAATTCAAGTATTCAGCATCACACTACAGTAAGTCTCCTTATTCCTCTACTTACCATTAAAAAGAATGAAATTATGGCATTTGCCAGTAAATGGATGGAACTGGAGACTATCATGCTAAGTGAAATAAGCTGAGTCTTCTCTCCAATATGTGGATGCTAGCACATAATAAGGGTGGGGAGGGATAAAAGTTCATTGGATAAGACAAAGGGGAATGAAGGGAAGGGAGCAGGAATGGGAACAGGAAAGATAGTAGAATGAACAGGACTTAACTTTCCTATGTTCATATATAGATACAAGACCTATGAAACACCACGTCATGTACAAATATAAGAATGGTACCCTAATTAGAATAAGTTATCCTCCATGTATATATAATATGTTAAATTATACTCTAGTGTCATGTATATCTAAAATAAATAAGTAAGTAAAAATAACTGTTAAAAAGACAGCAGGGAAAATTTTTAAAATTATTTCTAAAAGTAACCCAAAAGTTTCTTCAGGGGGATGAAGACTGGGATAAAAACATTTGGGTAATGTCTCCCAGAGAAGAAAAAAGTTCCCAGTAAAATTCTGGAGAATGTAAAAACAAAATGGAGAATTAGTGAATTAATAGCTGATAAGTGGGAGAACATTTTTACTTGGATAAAGGTATTAAATATTCATGTATACTAAAAAGGAGGTCTCTTTATTCCCAACCCAGAGACAGGAGTGTTATTGCCCAACCCCTAGCACAAGTGATGAAGCCGGGTGGCTGTCCATAACTGAGAGTGCTCAGAAATGCCAGGATGGCTCCTCCTCTCCTCTGAAGAGGTTGCCTTGAAGAGCAAAGGCAAGGAGCTGAGATGGCTGTGGGAGCACAGGCAGTGAAAGGAGCCAGGGCTCAGGAAGTGTCTCAAGATGACATCACATATGAGTCTAAATGATGATTGATACAGAGAAGGTAAAGAAGGCAAGGAAAGGGATTCTAACCAACAGGAGGCAGAGTGGGCAAACATTCAGAAGCTGAGGCATGCGTGTTGTGAGAATGAAAGTTAGCTAGGTGCAGTTGTAGCATGGAGCAAGCAGGGAGGAATGAGCACATGTCCACAGGACAGTGAAAGGAGGGGAAAACCAGCTCATGAAGAGCATCTTGTGCCAGTAAAGAAATCTGTCCTTTGTCCTGAGGACAATGGGGAGGAGCCACTGCAGGGTTGAATCAGGGCTGGGAATCATCAGCGTTGTGCTGTAGAAGAATCACCCAGGAAGAAGTACAGAAAGCCTCATTGGAGTGAGCAGGATTGCACGTTGGGAGATGAACTTGGAGACCAAGTGTAGGTGGCCTTAGTAAAGTAGCAGCAGGTAAGCTGGAGAAAAGTTTGCTAGTTACAGGGATATTTAGAAGAGAAATCAAATCTTGGTGAAAGATTAGATTGGGGAGCAGAGAGAGAAAAATAAGTCAGAAATGATGCCTGCCATGACTCTTCCAAGCAGTAGCTTGGACAATTGCTTAAATGATATTGGCTTTGATTAAACCAAGGAACACAGTAGGAAGATGGAGTATGTCAAAAGATGATGTGTGTCAGATTAAATATTTTTAGATAAGTTGCCTTGGGATATCTAAGAAGAGACATTTGATGGGTGGTTGGATATTTGACCTGGAACTCATCAGAGAGTAATGAGCAGGATATAAGGACACATATTTAGAAGTCCTCAGTACTGGATAATAACTGGAGCTCTAAAAGAAGGATGGTATCATCCAAGGGAATTCAGACAGATTTCTGGAAGAGCTCAGATATTTAAGAGACAAGTACAGGAAGAGATCCGACCAGAATAGAGGTAGAAAAATCAAGAGAATAGAGTGTTTGGGAAATAAAAGGAAGAGAACAAAATGAGGAAGAAATGGTCAAATGATGTAAAATGCAGAAATGATCCCTGGGAGTTTTATGGTGGGTTGAGTTTCAGTAGAATGGGGACTGGAAGAATGTATATTGTGTTGGGCTGAGAAGTTAGAAACTGGAGACTTACAGTGTTGGAGCTTCTTCTCCAAGACCTTGTTCTTACTCTTGGAAAGGATGCACATGTCTTTTGTCATATCATGTATTCTGATTTGGGGGTTGAGAGTATGGTCACCATACTTCTGGGCAGTGTGTGAATTCAAAGAATTAAGTGATTTGTAGAAATGAAGAGTAGAAGAGAGATTCCACGGGTGCTGTCTGCATTTAAGATAGTAAGCAACATATTCTGAAAAAAAAAAAAAAATCTTCCCTGACTCTTGGGTATTTTAAAATCTAAAGATGTATGTCTTGTGATGACAAGGCAAGTGAACTATTTCTCAATCACTGCCATTTTATAGTGATGAGGGCTCTGTATTTATTTTATTTGTTTGTTTGTTTGCTTATTCATTTATTGCATTGCTGACGATCAAGCCTGTGTTCTATATTTAATCTTCCTAGCAGCTTGAAAGATAGAGAGTATTAGCCTAACTGCAAAAGAGTAAACTAGACTCAGGTTGATGGGCCTGCTCATCCAGCTGGTACATGATGAAGTCACTTCATGGTTGTTGCAAGTGTTTTTTCCATCATACCCCAGTGGGACTTGGACAGACAGAACTCTCTCTGAGATCAGATATATGAGCCTGGAGTTAATGAGAGGGAGGGAGAACGATTCAATTGGGATCACAATTAATATGTGATTCCCTAGTTGGAGAAGGGCAGACTGCCATTTGAAAGGGAATTGATAAAACATACAAAATGAAACAAAGTCAGAACCAAAAAAAGCATCATGCAAGGTTAAAATTATGTGAATAATGATGTGCATTAGTTATTTTAATGTCTTCCAAGTGCATTTCATTTTGAATGATATACTCAGATAGCACACATGGTAAGGTATAATTGAAAAAACATGTAGGGGAATGGCTGAATCCAAAGAATAAACACACAGCTGGGAGGAGGTTAGGAGTCAAAGGGGTAAGCATATGCCCCATCCCCCAGGGATCTCATTAGTGTGTGAGTGACCATGTATGTAGAGGCTAAATGAATCTCACTGTTTGCAAAGGCCCACAGTAAATGAGACAATGACGAATCAATAGTAATTAGGCCTATAGGTTCTTATTGACCCAGATGTCTGAAACCAGATGCCCTGCTCTGAGATTCCTTGAGAGGCAGAATGAAAAGATTTATAGACATGCACTTCTTTAAAAAAAATAAAATAAAAGTCCCTTTACTCTAAAAGCTTTGACACTGTTCTGAAATGGAAAGTGGCTGGAGTTAGGGTAAACACTTGGCTTCTGGCTAGAAAGGATGTTCCAGTCTTCTGTTGTGAATGTGGTTCCCGGGAGCTGGGAGATGGAAACCCAGGATGTGATCATATTCTGCCTCCATATATTGCTCTGGCCCACCTGCCCCGGAAGCCTCAAGAATCCTTTCCTAAAACCATAATGGCATATTTTAAAATAAGGCTTGAGTGGGGAGGCTTTGCCAAATAATTCTGAACCTAAGATACAGGAAGCACTTGACTTCAGAATCATACCAAGAAAGATTTTTGTTTGGATTTGGTCCTGTCTCTCCACTTCTCTGAATGTCCTCTCTATAGAGGGGGATTGGTGATGCCTCTCTCCCGGGACCATGGGTGGAAGCCTGGTGCAGATTCAGGGAACAGCAGCTGCTGCCCTGTGGGTGTTGAGCCTTGTCCTGGTCAGATGTCACTCCTCCTGATGTGTTTGGAGGCAGAGGTGTTATAGCAAGAAGCAAAGAGATTGGTGTTAGGTGGGGCTGCCTTTGCCTCCGCCCAGCACACATCATACATACACATTTTTGAGTTGATACACACCCACTGGTACACATGCAGGGGCAGTTTTGCTTTTCTACATCTCTGTATTTGGTTTCAGTGATAAAGGGGGAGGGGGTTGAAAAGCAAGACTCCACCTATTAGTTTGTTTCCTTACACTTAGTTTAGAAAACTTACAGGAACTTCATGGGATCCATGGGGACTCCTGGTATCACAAAACTAGAACTAGAAATCGCTGAGCCTTACTTCTAAAACATTTTACAAATGCAAGTCATAAATATTGTCTGAAGTGTCTTAGATATTAACCTCCTTTGGACATTGATTTCCTATACATTTTTCTGACATTATTCAAGCCAGGTTTTAAACCTTTATAGCTGTAGTTCCAAGGACACCAGTGGGAAGTGGCAGAGATGCCAAACTGATGTTTCCACTTTCTTGTGGGATCAGTGGTTCAGCACTTTGGAAGGCAGCCCCTCTAGAGAGGGCCCAGCTAGCCAGCTTTCATCCTTGTGCCATGCAGTAAGATTTAGCCCAGTGAAGGAGGGATCCTTATACCTCTTTTGTGAATGGGGAATTACAGTTCAGAGAGGCCAAGTCTTACTTCCCAGCTGGGACAAGAGGAAACAAGACCTAAACCCAGCTCTGGCTTGACTTTCCTCTGCTGTCCTCTCAACTGAAAGTATGAAGAATGAGGGAGTTGGTCTGATTCCCTCATGAAGAAATCAAGGCTTAAAAAGGGGAAAGAACTCTCACCATGTCATTTAATGGTTACAGTTGGAAATCAGGTCTCTTTCTCCTGATCCTAACTGCATTCATGACTTTCAGTCACTTTCTCAGCAAATTCCCATATTGAGACCAGGAACATGTATTTGTGTTCATTTGTCATTTCATCATTATTATTATTACAATTACAAAGACTGATTTTAATAAATCCTTTACATATGTACCATATTGTAGAGTTTACAGAATACAGCCTTTGCATATATAATCTTCTTTGATCTTCAGAATAACCCTATGAGGTAAGTTGGACAGGGATTGTGATATCTGTTTTCACAGATGAGTTCCAAAGGTCTGAAAAGCTTTCTCATGGTTATACACCTATCAGAAGTAAAACCATTCCTAGATCTGGCCTTCTGATTCTAACTCTTCCTGCTTGCCTCCAGGACAGATTGCCCTTTCTTGATGAAAGTACAGTGTGATCTGAGAGCATGGTAGGCTAGTTTCTTTTCAGAGGTTTTGGGAATCTGCTTTACTTTCTTGGGTCTGATATGGAAGTACAAATGGTTTCTTTCTACAGAACAATTTGCTCTCCAACCCTGCCCCCCCCCTTTAAAAACAAAATCCATTTCTCTTCCAGATGCCAGAGTATATATGCATATTTGAATAGTCACCTGGATCTGATTAAGAAGGCTGAGCCTGTGGGTTTCCTCACTGTTGATCTGCATGTTTGGCCAGATTTCCATGGCAACCGGTCTCCCTTAGCAGATCTGACACTAAAGGGCATGGTAAGTAACAGCCAGTCCTTGCACCAAGGTGAAGGCAGGCCAAACAACTACAAAGTTTGGAGGAATCAAAGTAGGGAGAAAGAGAAAAAGGACAAATGAAACAGAATAGGCCAAGAGTGCACTGGTTCCTTGCAGATGTGTTTCTGTTGGGGCTCCCTGGGAGGATCTGCTGAAAGTTCTTATTGTTCCCGAGCCAACCTTGATCGTATTCTAAGTAGTATTTCCTACATTCAGCTACTGCTGCCTCTTTGTCT
This sequence comes from Marmota marmota marmota, assembly GCF_001458135.2. NCBI lineage: Eukaryota > Metazoa > Chordata > Mammalia > Rodentia > Sciuridae > Marmota > Marmota marmota. The sequence continues at coordinate 6,993,896 of NW_026000082.1, read as the reverse complement.
GTGGAGTGGCTGAAAGTTATTCCCATGTAATTTTCATAAATTCATGTTTTCCATCTCCATCTCCAGGCCACCTGGTGAGTCAGTGGTAAATGCTACCACCCATGGTCTTGTGTGCCCCAGCTACACATCACCTAGGCTTTGAGTCAGGGTTCTTCAGAGCCTATGCCAATATATTTAGGGTTTTAGATTAAACTTTGGTAAAAATAAATACAATTAATAACTTAGGTTGGAGAATAAATTTCACCCTTACTGGTCATAAAGATCACTTTCAGCATAGAGATTCTGAGCTCTTCTGGACAGTCCAGAATGAACTTGGTGTGTAAGCTCACAACTGCCTAAAAAAAGCAGAGAGATAATACCTTGGAGGCCAGGTGGGATCAGGTGGCCAGGTACCATCTGGCCATCAGGAATCATGTTCAAGGATGGTTGAGGAAGGTTAAAGCTAGAGAAGCAGAGCTGAGTTTTGGTTCCCAGGGGCCAGGTAAGAACCATGAATGTCAAACCCATGAAGGTGCCAATAAGTTTGGAAGTAGGTATAAGGGAAATTAAAGTGGGAAGTCAGAGCAATGCATGGCAGATAAATAGTGGCAGCCTGACCCGTGAATCAAGATTGCTGGCTTCAGGAACTTTCACAATACTGTGAGTTTGTGGTTAGTTTCACTGAGATTATTTAAATACTTTTATGATGCCAACAGGAAGATCTGAACTTTATTTTCATAACCTAGTTTATATGATCAACTTCCATAAATAAAAGTGAGACATAGTGAAGAGAAAAGAAAACTGGACAGGGCAAAAGTTTTTGCCTCCAGTCTATAAGGCATGCCCATAAAACACAAAAGAAACTGGATCTCTTTATTGACCAGTGGAGGCAGAAAAAGATAGCTGTGTAGCAACAGGTTCAGTTATGACCAATTCCACTTACAAACAGAGGATGGGGAAAGAATGGTTTAATATAGTACAAAAATAATGCCTTAATTAGAGACAAATATCAAAAAACAAATACAGATAAACATTTAAAGTGTTAAAGAAGTTAAGAAGCTTGACCAGTTCTTAGTATGACTCCAAAACATAGAAGGGTTGCACATAAAATTATCAGGGCTCTGGAGTGACACTGGCCTGGGGGCCTGCCCTTGCCAACATCCATTGTACCCAGACTTAGTACCCAGAGTGTCAGGCACCAAGTTTCCCAGTAGTTTTTGTGTGTTTCTGAAAACCAAGCATGACATCCGGAGACCTAAGAATTAGCATTTTAAGGGTATTCTAATGAAGTTGACCCAATGCAAAGTGAAATTCCACAGGAGTCAGAGTATTTCCAGGAATGTCTGTCTCATTAGAATAAATATATACTGCCAAAAGGGACTTCTTGCATTGGGACATATGGCCAATTATATCTAGAAATCTTGTAATGTTTACTTTGTAGAGAAGTTATATTGCCTCGCAAATGTATCTCACATGTCTCCTGATGTTCTTAGCAGCGATTTCCCTCTATAACTATCCTTGGGGTTAGGCTCACCCTGCAGTAGCTATCTTTAAGCCAGGCTGCATCACAACACTAGAAGAAGGTGACCTAGATATGATAGAAGGAAGGCAATTCTGGGCTAAAGCTTTTTCCAAAATCTTTCTTTCAATCCAATTTTGAACAACATTGAAATACCCCCCTCCAAAACTTTTCTATAATCATCGTATATTCTTTTGGCAAAACCTATAATGTTATTACAAATTATATGCTAGAACCTCTCTGTTATCATATGTTATATCTTTCTGCCAGTCCTGTCTTCAGGGCTCATTCAATAAATATTTACTGGATGTCTGCAGTGTGCCAAGCTCTGTTGCAGATAAAATAAGGTATAATTTCTATACTCATTGCACAGGTTTAAAGGGGTTAGGAAGTACTCCATGAAACACTGAGAGCAACTAGAATTGTCATAAAAACCCCAGGAGGGAAGAACCATATACAGTTTCTTCTTTTGGCTCCTGAGTCATTTCTCTAGGCACATAGTATAAGTGCTTAATGATAATTTATTGTCAACATGGAGAGAATAAAGAGGCCATTATGGCTCTAGAAAAAATAAACATATGAACAATTTATTAATACCAAATGGATTTGATAGCTACTGATTCATGCTGTTTATATAAGTGGTTAGTACTAATATTAATATCCAAGTAAATTAAGTTCCCATTTTGTCATACTTTGTCCATCAAACAAATGCAGGCCCTATTATAGTTGGTGGGAGATATAAAAGTAACTAGACTTACAGCACTCAGGAACATTTGGGGGACAGACAAACAGGTAGTGGGAAGATGGGGTCAAGTTCCTGGTATCACTCATTGCCAGGGCTCTGTAGATGCATGGAAGAAGATTAGATCTGGTGTTCATGGTCAGGAAAGGCTTCTTATAGGAAGCAAGGTTAACCCTGAGTCAAGGAGGGAAGAGGATTCAGGGGCCAAGGAAACATGGTATATACAGTGTCCTAGAAGGAGAGAGAGCACGAATGTATGAATAGCCACAATTTGGCTCCTCATTTGTCTAACCCATGATAGATTACAGTTAGCATATTTTTTCTTGGGGAAAAATGAAAGAAAGTGTGTTCCCAGAGACACTCTGGAGTCCCTGGGCTCTTCTGCTTCCACAGCATCCTATCCTCCCAGTTCATTACTCTTTCATCCATTGACTCTCCCCAAACCTTTGTTAAACATCCATCCATTCACTTTTTAATGAATACCTAATATTTACAAGTCTATGCTAAGCTCAGAAAATGGAAAGAAGAAAAGTATCTGTCCTAAGTTCACATGAAAATGTGCAAAATCATTACTGTACATGTATGAGTGGGTGTGTCCATCACCATTCCATAGTGAGAGCCTTGCAGCATGGACATGTGGGCAAGCCAAAGGAATGGCTTAGCCAATCTCTCACTTTGTTGTTGTTGGGGTTTTTGTTTGTTTGTTTGTTTGTTTTGTTTTGTTTTTTTAAAGGGCACCTCTCTGGTGAGCTGACACAGCTTTTCTCTACTTGAAAATACCAGTGAAGAAGTAAAAGTGGCATAAACTTATGGAGGGTTTGAAAATTAGAATGATACTCAACTAGGCAAACTAGGTTTGAGATTCCCAAAAAGAATCTGGGAAGATCTTTGAGAATCTGGAAGACTATTCAGCTTGATTGATAAACATGCTATAGGACATAGGAACAAAGTCTCTCTCCACCTTCTGCTCCCTAGCTGCAAGCACACAGCTGTTTTAAGCCTAAAAACAGGACAGTTACCCTTCTTCTCTACTGCCCTTGGTTATGTTGTATTGTTTTGTTTTGTATTGATTTTTAGAAGCAGACAGTGAGTTTAATTTCCTAGATTCCCCCCACAACTTGAAACATTCCCTATCTTCCTTTCAGTTCAATCTGTTTGAAAGCTGCCAAAGGGCCGGAAGTATGAGTCAGAATCAACACAAGGACTTGCATTCTAAGCCTCCTGCATAAAACTGTGCTTCTGGGGCAGACACAGGAAAAGCCTTGACAGCTCTGTGAATTTGGAAGAAGGATTGTTCTAAGGTTAGGAAGTCAGTTAACAGTGACCTTCCTCAGTCCTATAAAGCTACACAGATAAAAAAACCATTGCACTCTGGTCACTGGCATCTAGTTGGAGATCCAAAGAAGCAAATCAAGTGTACAGTGAATGGGGCTGAGAGTGAATCATGTGTCCTGTGTTCTGGGAAATATTGAATAGGCCTAGCTCCTAATTGGGGTGTATTTTAAAAAATAATAAAGTGAGCCCCACAGGGAAAAGCATTGCATACAAAGAAGAAAGAAATACCATTTAAAACACTTACAAAAAGTTCTCTTGAAACTTATTACTGAAAACAAAAGAAAATATTGGAGAACTTCTTGGTATATTCTAGAGGTTTTTTTAAAAGGCATATCTCTCTAAAATAGGGTAGGGCATAAACTTACAGGAAAAGTTGAGTTAAGATGAAAAGACAACACAGTGAGAGGGTCAAGAAATGACAAAGACATAAAACAAGTAAAAATGCAATAAACAAATCAAAACCTACATTGAAAGCAATATGAACCATAATTTTCATGGATGAAAAGAAGATCAGAGTTGTCATAAGGCATAGCATTTTTTAAAATTTAATATATTAGAAAAACATTTTGAGGGTAGAGTCTATGGCTTATTTGTTGTTTTTTTTTTTTAATCTCAACAGCACCTGACATCAAATAATTGCCTTTCAGTCGGTTATTACAATCATTTACCAAGTGAATAATGAAAGCTGCTGCCCAAGGTCACAATGCAAAGGAGAGGCAGAGCTTCAATAGAAATATGAATCCTGATTTTTAGGATGCACAGCTTCATGAGTCTGCCTGAACTCATAACTCTGGACTTTGCAGAATGCAACTAGGATGATAAAAGGAGTTCCAACAGATGCACCACACATAGTTTGATACTGAACCATACTTCTTGACCTTGCTCCTTTGGTCTCATCATCAACTCGTCACTTTTCCACCCATTTTTATTCTAACCCTGGTCTTAGCTGTGGTTTCCTCCTGGGAATGTCTCTAGGCTTTCTTCCCAACTTCACTGACTCAGATTTGAAGTTATTTGCCACTCCAGATTTGACCCTACTCTGAGGTCTTCCACTCTGATGCCTACCCTCATACACAAGCACAGGACCCAACCCAAAAATCTTCCCCCTAAATAGAATTTTTTCCTTCTGGCAACAGTTGTCTTCCTGTGTCACCAGCTTTTTGGTTTTCCTTTGGTGATAACAGTATCAACCTGTAGCACCTGGCTAAAAAGAGATGGTGGAAATAGGGGTGGTCAGCTTAATAGGATACCTGGACTAATTAGCTTCTTACGTAAGTATTTTCCCTTTCAGTTGATAAATAAGGTATGGAAGGTTAAAGCTACACATACCATCATCCAAAAAAGGAGAAGCATAAGTAATAACTCCCAGTATCCAAACATTTGACACTGGTAATTCCAGCTTCTTTAAATACAAAAGAAATGCATGCTTTTAAAGTAAAGAAAGGACATGGTCATACATGATATGGAGGCAAATACTCACCATTAGGAGTGATTGCAAATCTTAGGGGTGGGTGTATGTGTGACTATTCTTATTTTGAATGAGTGGTTATATGGTTTTCACCATTCTAAAGAAGTAAAGAAAACTCACATGTTGAAATTGGACCTATTTACATCTTAGTTTGAAAATATATCAGTGTGTGACATTTGCATGTTAGCTCTATGAGGTCAGCACATACATCAAAGGTGGAGCAAGCCAAGCTTCTTTGCCGAGTCACTGTCAAACCAAGAGATGTTGGTCCAGTGACAGGCACACAGCAACTAATGTGTTTTCCTGTAGCTTCTGCCTGGTAGCATCTACTTGCATGTCCTTTGAACCTTCAGCCTGCAGCTGTAGGAACCCCTCTTAGCCCTGGAACTAACTGAACTCACCAGCCACTGACATCACCAGTTACAAACTAGCTAGGAAGCTGAAGACCCCTAGTCCATCCCAGGAAGCATTTTTCATGCAGGTCTGGATATTTATCTCTGTAGTAGAACCCTGTCCTTATTTTCTCTCCAATACAAGAAGCATCTCAAATCTGGTGGGCCCTACCATACAGCTAATGTGGTAATAATTTTGAAAATGTGCTTTCCTCCTTGTATATGAAATTAGTTTTTAGTCACAGATTATTATTACCACTTTATTTTTGTGGTGGTAGGGGTTTTGTTGGTGGTGGTTTATTTGCTTATTTTAATTCTTTTCCAAAATACTCATTCAAAGAAGTAAATTGCTTTGGACACAGAGCAGGGCATGAAATATGTTTTCTCTGCCTCATTTTGGAAGTCTTTCACTACCCAGAACTAAAAGTTATTTTCTGGTTCTCTGAAGAACTGTGATTTGAAAGTTGGCCCATACATGACTAAAACTGCTGGAGAGACTGTGCTGTTCCATTGGTCTTCAGAGCAAGTGTGCCAATGGTGGGTTGAGGGTTAGGAAAGAAGCATTCCAAGGTCTTAGCCCATTCCTAAGAGACCAAATCCTAGCCTGATGCTTGCTAACAGATTCAGATATGGATGAAGTCAGCAACTCATCTGAGTATCTGTGCAAGCTCAGGAGAGGCCAGAGGTTGTACCCCTATGTTGTCTTCTGATAAGGAGATAGATGATAGAGACCGAAGCTGCTGAGCCACCTGGAGCAGCTCTTGAATGATATCTTTGTAAGTCTTGAAAACAGGAAGACCCTTACATATGAGTTGGTTACTGTTTTGTTGTTATTTAACACTGTTTTATTCAACCATTTTTTATTACTGTTTGCTCATGAAAACTCAAATAGTGTGACAAAGACTAGTGTCCTCAGTGTCATTTAACTGGTTTTCTTATAATATGCTTTATTTTTGAAGTGACCGATTGGTTGTGATTTATAATAAGGCCAATTTAAGGGACCTGACATGAAGTTGTTTCACATGTATCATTACTCACATTCATAATCACCTGGTGAGCTAATATTGTTACCCCATTTAAAAGAAGAGAGAAACTGAGGCTTAGGGAATTTAAGTAATTTACCCAGAGGAGAAAAGAGTAGATTAGAAAACAGTCAGTTCAAACGTGAATCACTGACATTCTTTGGAGAAAGAAAAAATAGTTAAAAAGAAAAGGAACTAGAACTTTGTGCTTCCTCAATCCCTCTTCTCTGTTTTCAAAGTGCCTATCATATCTCTTCCTCATTTTAGTGACTTTTAAATTATATCACTGAGTCAAACTTTTCTTTCTTATTGCTATTTTTTTTTCTTATTGCCTTTCCTATATACAGCAAATAAGTAAACCAAAAGGAAGAGTGTGGATGGACAGGAATCTCCTACAAGGCAGAGTAGCATGACAGAAGGCTGAGAGGGGAATCAGGTGAAATCCAGTGGGAAGGTGCAGGAGATAAACAGTGGGAAGAAACTGAAGAAAGAAGACCAAGAATGAGATCCAGGCTGGCATTCAGACTCAAAGCAAGCTGGCATTCAGACAGCAGCAAGTCTGGACAGGAGAGTTGTAGAGAGCAGCTTTGGAATACTGGTGCATGAGCACATCAAAATGGCTTAAACTTAGAGCCTCAGATATAGGGCAAACAAAGCATGACGTGTCTGGTGCAGGAGGCAAACAGAAAATGGACTGATGTGTGGTGTAGGATTCACCAACAGAACAGGTTGTGAAAACTTCAGCCCATCATCCATACTTAGTGTGTGCATTAGTTGCCCATTGCTGTTTTAATGAACTACTACAAATTTGCAGTTTATATTGATTATCACATACTTCCATGGGTCAGAAGTCCGTGTGGGCTCAACTGGTTTTCCTGCTCCAGTTTTCACAAGACCAAAACCAGAGACTCCTACTGGAAGGTTCTGGGGAGAATCTGCTTTCAAACACATTCAAGTTGTTGGCCATATTTAGTACCAGCCGTTGAAGGACCAAGGTCCCTGTTTCCTTGCTGAATGTCAGCCAGGGCTCTCAGCATCTAGAGGCTCCTGATATTCCTGGGCTCATCACCCAGTGCCTCCACCCTCAAACCCGTCAGTGGTGGGTCAAATCCTTCTCATACTTTCAACCTCTCTGGTTTTCCTTTCTGCTTCACTCTTCTATCTGATCTCTTGATGGATGCTTTTGCCTTCCTCTTATTCTTTAAAAGATTCATGTAGTTACTGTGAGTACAACTGGATAATCTTCCTTTTTTTAAGGTCACTGGCTAATAACTAATTCCATCTGCCATGTTTCTTAATAGCTGTGCCTAATTAGTATATGAGTAACCAAGGGACAGGAATCTTTGGGATCTCTTTAGAATTCCACATTGTAGTAGCGCATTCATCTGCAGTCCCCCAAATCTGGATGAGTTTTAGGCAATGCCAAGTGTTAGCCTGGACTCCTGACACTTACTGAATCCTCTCAACATCCCTGTGGAGATTTGTCCCCCTTTCTCTTCTAGGCTGCTGGATTGTTTCAGACCTGGCCTTCAATCTCTCTCCTCCCTTCTATAAATCTTTCTCTGATCTTCCTCATTGCCTTGTCCATCAGTTCCACCTTCATTATTGACTGAGCAAACAGGGCATTTTTTGCTGCTCCATTGTGTTCTAGAAAGCTTTCAACAAATTCCCCTGAGCCTTGGATAACCCCATCAAGCTCTGATGACCCTAGAAAAACCTCAGGACTGGGAGTCTTCTTTACTTGTCTCTTGTATTCTTTAGGGACCCCTTGGGAAACTATCCCTAAGCCCTTTTTTTCTGACTAACGTGTATAATCACATCAATGCTTTTAACAACTAGGAAGGAAAAAAATTAACTGAATTACCACAGGTTAAGTATGCTTTATCTGAAGTCGTTGGGACTAGAAGTGTTTCAGGTTTAAGATTTAGATTTTGGGATATCTGAATATATGTAATGAAATATCTTAGGGATGGTACCCAAGTCTAAACACGAATTTCATACATTTTTATTATACAATACCAATATTTATAATAATTTTATGCATGAAACAAAATTTTAAGGTGTGGGATCTCCCACTTGCGATGTCTGTCCTGCTCAAAAAATTTCAGATTTTGGAGCATTTTGGACCCAGATTAGAAATTCTCTACTTATAATCCATCTATTAATAATCTTAAATCATTTTAAGGGCTCATGAACCTAAAATTCAAAATACCAAGAATTAGGATACTCATTCCCACAATTTAGTGCATTATTAAATCCTTGCTAAAACACAAATCGCTGGGCTCACACCAAAATTCATTTTATGTAAGCTCCCAGGAATCTACACTCAGCTTGGATATCAGTAAAGTGTTAAGAGGTATCCCCAAGTTTAGGCCGCTACTAAGTGGCAGCAAGATTCAAGCTGAAGTCCAGGTGAAGTGTTACCATCTGTCTTTCTGTTTAAGAGAAAAAATGAACACTTACAGGCTGATAAGGACTAAGGCTTTGTCTAAGCCTTACAAATGTGTCCCCCACACATTTGTGCTACCTGTCCCTTGGTACTCATCAGGGGCATATGATTTCTCCACACTCCTAGATGGTTCTATATCTTTAGCCTTAGGATCTCAATGCTAATCATCAACCTACCTTCTCCCTAGCTGCTGTGTGGGGTACAGCCAGCAGTCGAGAATGCCCTTCATTCATTGCCTCATGGTTCCCATAGCATGTCCAGAGACATGCTATTTATTGCTTTGAAGTCAGTTAATGAATGGGGTTGAACTCAATGCAATTACAAAGAAAGAGAATGAACATTTATTAAGAGAAAGGGAACAGCAACATCAGTGTTTATAACAGTGCAACTCACAATAGCCAAGATATGGAAACAGCCAAGGGGCCTATCAATAGATGAATGGATTAAGAAAATGTGGTATACATACACAATGGAGTTTTACTCAGCCATAAAGAAAAATTAAATTATGAAATTGTGGCATTTACTGGTAAATGGGTGGAACTGAAGAGTATTGTGCCATGTGAAATAAGCCAGACTCAGAAAAATCAAAGTTTCAATGTACTCTTTTATATGTGGAAGCTAGAACAAAGTAAATAGGGAAGCGGGGATCAAATATCATGAAGACTGAGAGTAGGGTAGAAGGAGATTGAGGGGAGGGAGGAGGGACTGGAAAGGAAATACAGAATGAATTTGACAAAATTACCCTATGTGCATGTATAAATATATCATAGTGAATCTCACCTAATTAAAAACATATAGATGAATAGAAAATAGACCAGTGTAGTAAAAGAAGGGGAACAGAGGGAGTGAGAAAGGGAAGGAAAAGAGGAGACACTGGGAACTAAACTGGAGTAAAATTCCATGGAAGTATGATTGTCAAAATTAACCCAACCTGTGTACAAGTATAGTGCACCAATAAAAGCAAGGGGGAAGGGAGAAGAAGAGGGAAAGCAAATGAACAATTAATAAGTGCTATTTGTGTACACACAGTGGGTACTGGGGGCATCCGAGGATGCTCTTGCAACACTGCAGCTTGCTGGAAAAACATGGCATTTTGTAAATAAGATCTCATTTAATTCTCATAAAAGGCCTTGCGGTATCATATCCCCATTTTTCACATGAAAGAAATGAAGCTCAAAGAGATTATAAAACTCTCATAATTGTCAGGCTACATCAAAATTGAAACCCAGGTATCTTGCTCTAACATGCATCATCTTTCCATTTATATATACTTCTTTTCTAAGCTTAAAAATCCCAGTATTCAGATAAATACAGCACTAAGCTTTAGAAATACTGCAGTGAAGGATACAGGCAAGGTGTGTCAGAACACCTAGATTGTGGTTTCCATTTGAGAAGGATAATTTAGGATGTTGAATTACCCATTCTAGTTGTTTGTATGTTTTGGCCACCATACGAACAGTTCCCATGTCTCAGAATATGAATTAAGTGCTTTCTCTTACAGTTCCACTCCATTACACAATAGCCAAACATAAATAAAATGTGCTTATCATTGCAAGTCTCCAGTGGGGGCTTCCTCATACATTTGGCTGTCTCACCTAAATATTCAAAATAGGCACATACATATTTCTAAACACACTCCTTCTACGTATGCTTCCTCCCCACTTCCTCTTATCAGTGGATCCATTAAGCCATCCCAGCCTTCTCAACCATTACAAAACCATACTCCCCCAGGACACTGCAGCCATTCTCCTTCAGGACAGCTCCTCAGGTGTTCTTTATCCTCCCAAGTGGTCCACGTGGCAAGCACTCTATATAAAGTTCCATCAGAGGCTGGAATTGCCAGGGCAGGGCTGAGGTTCCTGGAATTTGAGATAAATAGACTTAATGGTCATCTGCCCTTCTTTGTTCTCCATCTGCATATCAGATGAGATGTTAGGAAGCAGGATCCCAAACCACAGTACTTCTACACTTCAGACAGAAATGTCTTGCACTAAGTTGTTTTGCACCATGGCTCTGGTATTAGTGGTCAGCAGGTATTGGGAATGGCTTTGGAGGAATGTGTACTCTGCTTCTCCTTTGATAGTTAGTACCTCCTATATTGTGATCCATGTAAAAAACCCTTCTAGAACTCTTCACAGAAATAATTTTGTCTCCTTGAATGACAACTGTGTTTTAGTTATCAGGAAAAGAAAACCTATGTTACCCATATGTATTCCTTTTGGCCATAACATACATTGATCACCTCATTCTCAATGTCTAGGGAAAAGAAAAAAAAAAAAACCTTCCCATTTCTCCTCTATGATTTTTGAGCTCCTCCTCTATGGAAGTTTTGAGAAGTATCTATGATATCTTTCTGCTCAAATACTAATGTTTTCTGGAAATTTGTATGGATATTTGTTGGGGATTAAGTAAATTAAATTCAACTACATCACATCCCCTCTCACTTATGGATTCTTACTAATTGAGAAGAACCAGTTATATTGTCAATATTATAATTCAAAGCACTAAATTTTCTAATAAATACTGATAGGGGAATACCTCTTGATTACAAGGTGAAATTCTATCAGCACCCCCATCACACATTATCCATCCAGACCTGTTCTTCAGAACCTAACTGTGGATCAAGTGCATAGAGGATCATGGACTGGTCAACTTCCAATTGATGACCAGAGAGAGGAAGCCAGAGGGAGGCAGCCTCCTTGCCTGGTTCTGGAAGAGAGCTCTAAGCTGTGGCCCAGTTGGCTTCCCTAACACAACAACAGCAGGAAAGAGAGCAAGCACACACTCATTCATGACTAGTGGTCCTGCCCCAGGACCATACCTTTTTATAATTAATTCTCCTAGATTGTGTACCTGTTTCTTATTCACACAATGGCTCATATGAGTGCCTGGGACCCAGCCTTTACCCCAATCTCATATAAGCCACTCCTGTGGTTGAAAGGGGTAAGTGTGGGGTGTGGGGAATTGAGAGCACATAGTTAGTGTTTTTTCCTCCTGGGGTATGGAACACATATCTTCTCCTCCCTGTGAGTATTTGAAGAGCCAAGTAATAAATGTTGTTCAACTATAGTTGTATAAATTGACAGGGAAGGATAGGATCCTGGGAGAGAAAATGGCATTCAAAAGGAGAAAACTTTGAATTGTCACTAGTTTACATATAGCACAAATGTAAATTTAATGTCTACTATGTGCCAGGCACAACACTAGGCTTTAGAGATACTGCAGTGAAGGATACAGGCAAGGTGTGTCAGAACAGCTAGATTGTGGTTTCCATTCTCTGTGTTCCCTTGGGAAAACCATTTCCTCACCTGTGAAATGAAGTTCTCGATTCTCAGCATTGTTTGGGTTCTCTCCTAGTTCCAGCATTCTTACCATATGTTTAGGTCCCTGTGCAACTTCATGAGGGATGTTCCTTTATAAAATTGGCCTGGGAAGAGGAATTCCTCAGAATTCTTCTCTGATCTTTTCTTCCAGTTTTTTGTCAGCCTGTGTGTTAGAATCAAAGCCATAGTTATTATGTAGTACCCAATTATTTGCCAAGAATAAGCCATCAGCAGGTAGTTGTACTGAAATTAGGGATCCCCTCATGGCATACTTGGAAGAGAGATTCAGAAGAGCAGGGGGACAGGATGCTGAGTAAGGAAGGGCAGGAACAGGTGCTGGCGAGGTGAGCAGGGGTGGGCTCAGGAAGATACACACACAGTACAGGCATTTCTACCATGAACTGAAGGCAACAGGAAGAATTTTTAACAGGGAATAATTTGATTAGATTTACACAAGAGAACAATCTCTCTGGCTCCATTGTAGAGAGGAACACTGTTAAAAAAACAGGGAGATTTGCTCAGGGATTCCAGCTCAGCAGTCAGGAAAGACATCACAGTGGCCTGAATTAGGGAAGTGAAGAGCTCTGAAGATAGAGAATAGAGGATGGAGTCAGAAAAGGTAGGGGAAGTCAAACATGCAAGACTTGGAACATTTAAACATGGAAAGTAAGATAGAAGGCAAGAAAGGGAACTCTCAGGTTTCCAATTGGAGTAACTGAATGGTGTCTGTTCCCTGCAATAGCCCAATTCTGGTTAGGGGCAGAGTCTAGAGAAGGAAATTAAATGCAGTCAGAGAGGAAGAAGGGCAGGAATCTAGGTAGACCATTCACCTCTATTTTGTTGCAAACTACATATTCACATCTGGTTGAACTCAAGACCATATACACTATATAACCTGAGTAAATGAGTGTTATGTGAATTAATTTTATAATGTGAAAATCTAATGTGAATGATAGGGTTGATGCCCACAAACTTCATGCTGGGCTGGATGAAACCACCAGCTCTTGTCCTCTAGGCATATTCCACAAGAAGACCCGGAAGAATGAAAGATGTGAAGGTGAGACTGTGAACAGTCTTGATGGCCCCCAAATCCAGCATCCTGTTCAGTCCTAAAATCTCTCAGAGATTGTCCTATTCCATATAAGCATCTGGTTCCGATTGACTTTAATGGGATTCCCTTACAAACCACAGATTCTAAATTATCCCTTAGTAGGTATAGCATTTATAGGAGACATATTACTTTATTCTGAATACCCTTTGGGCACTATTACACTAAATTCTGACAAGAGCAGAATTCAGAATATGATCATCTAGTATGAGAATGCCACTGTTCACATGCTGATTGCTTGTAAGTTACAGAAAATAGGTATTTGTAAGAATTTTTTAAAATAAAAAAAGATATATAATTTATGCTAAGAAATATCAAACATTATATTCCTATTGTTTTAATTTTATTTTGTTTCGTTTTGGCTTAATCCAAAGGCAAGTCATTTTTGCTGGGAGGAAAGGATACATTTTTTTCCCCAGGTCTGGAGATTAAATGATTTAGTAGGCATCCCACGTTCAACTAACAAAAGGGGGATTTGCATATGAACTTGTTTCTGCAAGAAAACACATTTAACATGTTCATAGTTCATGGGAATTCTCTGTATCAATGGCAGCTCCTTCTGGCCATCTCCTTCTTTTTTCTTCTTCTTCCTCCCTACAGGTCACTGGATTGAAACTATCTCAGGACCTCGATGATCTTGCCATCCTCTACCTGGCCACAGTTCAAGCCATTGCTGTAAGACACTTTAATGTCATTTTTAAGGAAATTTAGGATTATCAATGTACTCGGAGACACAAGCCTCCCAAGATACACCAGATGCTTTTGTGACAGAGTTTCTTAATTAAAGGAGAACTTGCCAAAAAGAGATGCCGGTATTTCTGGAAGGAAAAGTTGATAAAGGTCTTTGCTTGATTTGCTAATAAGCTTACATAGTGAAACTGAAAGGAGTTAAAGTCTTTGAGCATCATGCCCCCTCCCTTCCTTTCCCACCGCCCACTTTGCCTTATCTAAAGTTCATCTAATCCTCCCATCACCAAGCACTTTCTTAATACTTAGGTTTGTCCAGGTGCCATGTGTATACAGCAGAGAACAGAACTTTCCAACTACTGAAGGAATATGCCTTCTTTGATGCCACTACATAGGAGTATGGAATCAGCCAACTTGATTAAATAGTCCTTTCAGATTATATACCTCTTAATTGTGTTTTCCTGAAGCCACTCCTTATTGATTTAATAGTTTGGCCACTTCAGTGAAGTTAGTCACACTATTTTTTGCATAGCTACTTGGTCAAAAAGAGATGGTTCTGCCACCTATCAAACTGCAGGAAGTGAACACTACGACGAAAAAGGAAAACCTACATTAGTAAAGACAATTATTTACTACTCTTTTTTTAAGTGATGATGATTATGTATTATTAATACATAATAGAATTTGGGGGAATTTATTATATACCAGGCTCTATGTCAAATACCACATACCCATTATCTGATTCAACCTTGTAAAAGTAGATATTATAGTCCCCATTTCACAGATTAGAATCTAAAGCCTCAGTGTTGATCAGGGCAACATAGCCAGTGCATGGCAGAGCTGGAAGGGGAAGGCATACAACTAGATACAGGAAGTATTGAGGAACATTTATTTTCTAACTTGTTAACGTTATTATATGAAAAGTCTTTTAGCAAAATGAGTCACTTACATTAAAGTGAATAATTTTGGAAAATCAAAGCTGTGTAATGCTCAGTTTTGTGAGCATACTGCTAAGAGGTAGATGTGAAGGACAAGGTCAAACAGATTGGGCTCAGGGTCCTCACCTCTTAGTGGTAATGACTATGACCTCTTGGGAACTCCAACTCTGTACCAGGCACTGCAGTCTTACTCTGTGACTTAGGACTGTAACCCTATATGTCAATGGTATTGTCCTCATTTTACAGACAAGGGGCAGGCTATTTGCCAGGGTCACACAGCTCATGCATGGTAGCTGGAATTTGAACCTCTCTCCGTGTCACTCCCAGGCTCCTGCTCTTTCTACTTTACCACGCTGTAATTTTCTTTGATCTATTTGTAAAATCTACTTGGATAAAATAAACATTCTGGCATTCCCGAGAATAGTTTTGACTTAACACATATTAGAAAACATCATTAATTTGGCCCGGATTTTCTCACAGAGGTCCCTTTCCCAGTAAGAACATTGCAGCAGAAGTTCAAGAATTTGAAAGTGAAGTTAAACATAATGTAGGCTGGAGAGAAAAAATAAAGAGTGTGCCTTAGTGTATTTAAGTGACTGTTTTATTTTGCCCATTGTCTTAATGATCTTTGTAAATCATGAAAGAAAAGTATTTTAGGACAGATTTCTCCATAAGGTTTTATTATGGACTCAGTTGAATTGGGAGGTGTCTTTTGCAAAAGGATCTGAGTGTGCTGATCTTTTAGGCAAAACTGTGCATCTTAATGAAGCAGTCTGACAACAGATATTTTCCCATAATTTCCACCTTGAAAAAATTGGTTTTGTTTCCTTGGTCCTGAATATTGCCTTAGTACCTATTTGTCATTAATAAATTCAATTAATTCCTCTCTGTAGTTAAACCCATGGTTGGTATTTTATAGGAATGGAATGAAGTGAAAGAGAAAAATTAGCTCAAGACTGTGCAAAACTCTCCATGCAATAAAATTCTTGCTCATGCTTCATTGAAAGACCTGTCAACTACCCAGTTCATCCATAGCCTGTTCATCTGTAGTTTTCTTTTCAGAAAAGGCCCTTAAAAAGTACTATTTGCATTTGAAGTCTCTTGATTTGCATTCGGTTCTGTACATTCTCAGTGGAGTAGCCTAATTTTAATTTAAATTTCTCAGTGAAAACATTTTTTCCAGAAAGGTGAGCACAAAATCATTGTGGCACAAAGCCCTTTGGTGGGGCATTCCAGGAGGTAGAGCAGTACACTGTGGAGTCTGGGAGTCTGGGATACCAGAAGGGAATGCCCTGTAAGGAACCACCAGACTGGGAAGTTCCAGTCAACCAGGCCACACAGGGGAGCAAGGCTGTCACAGCCCCTCCAGGGAGTGCCTCTTGTTCAGGTTCTTCCTCTGCTTTTCCCAGGAAATATGATTTGTCTTACTCTTGACTTAGGCCTGTTAATCATGTGGCTCCACCTCCCTGGTTTTAGAAATATCAGTTTCGCACGGTATTCCCACGCAAATTGGGAAGTAGCTATACTTCTTCCCATATAGACATATTGTTCTTAGGGAAATTACATAACTCCTAAGCAGGGTAACAATGTGCAGTATGCGAATTTGTTTTACCATTAGCAATGGCATGAAAGGGCCTAGCAGAGTGCCTAGTATATGGCTAATCACCAGAAGAGTCCTCATCCATAAACACGTTTACCGGTACTCCAGCCCAGCTTCCTAGAGCAGCAAGCTTGTAACTTAGATATTACTGTTTTATCAAGTCTCAGACCACACTTTTTATTTCTTTTCACATTGTCGTTTTTTATATTCCATAGAATTTTTAACTGAATGAATATGGTATTATTATTACTATTTAACAAACAAGAAATGAGTCTTAGAAAGATTAGATAATGAGAAATAAGTGAAATTCCTGAAGGACAGCTCGGTTTTTGTTTTTTGTTTTTTTTTTTTAATACTAAATTAAAAACTGCTGCTCTTAGCTGTTAAGGATCCATGCCCCTAGAGCAGTCCAGACTTACCTGGAATCTATGGGCATCAAATGATCCCTGGAGGACCTAAAGGCATCTGTTGACCCCCTGAAGTTATGTTTAGTACTACTTTGTGTGTGACTTTTTTTATCTGGGCAGGTCAGTAGGTTTTATCATGTTCTCAGTGGGGTTCATGACCCCCCAAAAAGCTTAAGAAAGAACATCTGGGGGTAATCAGCCATAGTCAATAAGCAGGATCTGGTCTTATGCAGTACAACGTGTTTTAACTTTCTAAACACACACCATCTGTGGATTATCTTTGGAGGCCCAGGTTTCACCTAATCCATATTTTTAACAGATTCCTGAGTACCTTCAGCAAACCCTGAAGACCTCTGGGCAGGAACTGCTGTGCCCTTTGCTCATGACAGCCCTGTCCCTCTTGATTTGCTTCAAATCAACTGAGGTTTCAAACCAAGTGACCCCAGATCACCCACTGACCTCTCTCCCCCTTAGAGGCACCCCTGCCCAGGGGAGTCAGCATTCAAGCAGCCTGGTCAAAGGAGGCAGCTGCACTTGCCCTACACCCACCCCTGGGGTCTGAGGTGAGGCTATGGCGTGCTGACTGCCCAAATCTGGGCCTTCTTCTGATCTTCTTACCCTCAAGCTAAACTTCCTCTTCTCTATGTATTGGGTACCAACTGCTCAGTGACACTCACACTCTTATCAAAAGCCATGACAGTGGCTTCTATCTTCTCTCCAGCCAGATTGGCCTTCTTGGTGACTCCCCATCTGGAACCTTGCACTTGGGCCTTTGGATCCTCCATCTTCCTATCTCCCTGACCTGTTCCTCCCTCCTCCTCAGCAATTCACTCCCATGGTCACACCTAGGATTTACCATCTCCCAGGATTGCTCAGACTTGAAACATTTCAAGGACTCTCTAGCCAACAAAAAATCCTCTTTTACATTTCTCTCCTGAGTCACCCTCAAATATCACCATGTGGCTGCTTCCTTAGGGTCACATTCCAGTTCATCTTCTTGTTTTTAATCCTTATTCAAAATACCTTATGAATTTTGAACTTCTAGTTTTTTTTGAATTTTCAAATGAATTATCATCCTCAACTATTTGAATAACCTAGCCAAAAATAAAGAATTGTACATTAAAATTCACTCCCATATTCCTAAGTTGTATAGTAGAAGAGTAGTCCTCTTCTCAAACTGTATTGGTTTTTACCAAATTTAATAAACTGTACAAGACAGGAATAAAGGTAATTCACATCAGGAAGATAGTGGGACAGAAGGTCTGAGATATAAGAACTGAATTGAAAAGGCAGTGAAACCCTGAGCCAGCCAGAGTGTGTGTTTGCCACAGAAGACTGACTGGAAATGGATTCTGGTTCCAGAAGCCTCATTATTAGAAAACTATTACCTGGTTTCAGGTGATAACAAAGGTTTCAGCCTTTGTCAGTGTAAGGTTTACATTCTTGATGAAATTAGAGCCCTCTTTTCTTGGCCCTACTACTGGATCCCTAGGCACATTTTTTTAGGGAAAAAAAAAAAAACAAAAACCTCTTTAGTTCCCCTTTAGTTAAAGAGGACTGATCCGGGTGCCACCAGCTCTGTTCATTTTGGAGCAACATTGAAATCACTCCATTCCAGTATGGCATAGAGGCCCAGGCCACAGTAGATTCTCATCAAATGTTTGAGTGAGCTGCATTAATATTAATTGTGCTAACAATGTCAACTGTTTTTGTTAGTGTCATGTAACTACTGATAAAAGTAAATGCTATAGTAATTGAGAGGGTTTTGGAGTCAGGCAGGCCCAGGTTGGAATCCCCCTCTGTGAGCAATTAACTGTGTCCCATAGGCAACACAGGCTCTCTAAGTCTGAGCTTTCTGAGGCGGTGTGTGCAAAGCTATTGGTGCAGTGTCAAGCAGGGGGAAAACACTTAGCAAATGTTCCTTATCATTTACTTTTGCTACCATACTAATGGTTTCTTCTGCTTTTCCCTTTAAGTTTGGGACCCGCTTCATTATAGAGGCCATGGAGACAGCAGGACACTCCATCAGTACTCTTTTCTTGTGTGGGGGCCTGAGCAAGAATCCTCTTTTTGTGCAGATGCATGCAGACATTACTGGTAAGTCTGGGGAGGAAGAGAGAAAGTCATTTTAGGCTTGGCAGCCATTGGACATCACCAAGTGCTGGGCAGGTTGAAAACAGGAGGATATGGGTGACGGGTCAAGTTATTAAGATGACTCTGAAGATTTATGTTCATCATAGGGAAATTGACTATTGAATGAGATGAGAGAGGTCAGTAGGAGCTAGATTTTGATTCCAGCATTTACTCCACAATTTTGAGTACCTCTTATGATTTGGGCATTGTAGGCAATATTGAAGATACAAATATGAAGAAAGACATAATTCTTGCTCTTACAGAGCTCAGGATCTATTGAGGAAGACAAAGAACAAATAGACTCATTAAACAAAATGTTGAAGAACTTCTGAGTGAGTAAATCATAGGATATTTTGAAAACCCAGTGGGAACTTTGCCCAGTTTTGAACCTGTGACAGTGCAGGCCAATGTGATCTAGAAGAAGTGATTAGAAAGATGCTGTGGGAACTGGGACCTGGCCACAAACTGGGAATTTGAATCTAAGGAGCCCACCATCCTTAGATGCCTTCTCAGCTCATCAGAATCCAGAATCATAACACAGATGGAGGGAATCCAGAGTAATGGGCTGAGCCCTTTGTGACAAGGAAAGACAGTGGCAGAGCAATTTCTTAGTAAGTGCCCCTGGGACCCAGGGAAAGGGCCCTACTGACAGGAGATTTGCTGATGGCATAGAGGCAGGCCTGCACTCCCATTTCTCTGGACGCAGTACCCACACCTCTCTTGCTCATTCTCCCCTAGTGTCTCCTAAAGCATCCCTGGGAGGGCCAGGCACTAGAACATGGAGAGGGGAGGGAAATAGGGGAGGGTTGTACCCTTCCCCAGCCTGATATCATCCTACTCTACCATGGCCTTCATCATGACCCTCTCTGGCCCCTGTTGCCTGGGCTACTTTTCTCTGACAGCTGAGCAAGTCAAATCTCTGAGCTCACTCAAATCTCTCACCTCCTCATATCCTGTTTCTCCTCCAGGCCATGCAGATTCCTGCAGAAAAGAGCTTTATCTAATGTGATAGACACTGTTGATCCCTATACACTCTAAGAGGAAGCTCAACAGGCTAATTATCCCCATCTTTGAGATAAGTAGACTGAGGCACAAATTAGAAAACATTTGATAAAAATGTATAGTCTAAGAGTAGACCTATCAGGTTGGGAAGTGTAGAATTTACTTCCATTTAACAAGTTCCTACTATGTGCCAGTGTGAATCACCCTATAAACATTTGATCCTCCCATAACATGGAAATTAGAAAATAGACATTACGCACAAACCATTGAAGATGGTAGATTTGAATTAAGTTGACTTTTCCAAAGTCAAACAGCCAGTAAGGGATGGGTCAGGAGGAGTGTAATTTGGTTATGTCTGTACCCACCATCCCCTCTGCTGCTGACCCAGGTTTCTTGACTTTTCTGGTATAACCATTTGATGATGATCCCTTTACAAAGCTGTTCAAAACCTGTGGAAATGGACCATAGAGAGTGGCTGGAAGACTGAAGCACAAAGAGGAAAGACTAGAAAAGGGGCCCACATTACCTAATTTTCCCTGGGAGAGTAACCATGACCATGTTTTATCTAAAAATCAGCTGATTGGTTCAGTGAAGGTTCAGACTTAAAACTTGGTTTATGATCTTCCAATTTCCAGCTTCAAATAGCCAAAAACACATCTACCTGGATGTAGGAAGGAAGATAGAAGTCAGGTTTGAGTTAACATATTGCTCAATGGAATGAGGAAATCAGGGCCCCTGAAAGCAGGCAATCCAGAGTGACCAGGACACTGTCTCGACACTAGTTCCAGCCTTTGTGAAAACGGGTCACCTTCTAAGCATGATACCCTGAGCTGACTCAGAAGCAAGGCCTGCAGCCATTTCACTGAAAGTTCGGCTTTGGAAACTGCTCTTCTCCAGACTGCTGAATGAAAAGGCTGTTAATCATTGTTTGGATTCAGATTGAAACTGGACCCTTTGTCTCTAACTATGCACCAGTTACAGTTATAGACAAAGGGACCTTTTCTTTGGCCTGAAATTCCTCTGCTTTTGGAAGCCTGTGACTGACAAGTGATGGCAAAGTGCATCTGCCTTTAAATGCTTTGGGTTCTGCTAAACTCATTAATGCATCAGATAAAATAGTTCACATTCCAGGCAAGGCCCCCCTCTTCCTCTCCTTTACCCAGCACTCAAAAAAAGGAACACATTTGCATTTGTCCCTGTAAAAGGCCCTGAGAACACAGTGGCCATACACATCAGCCTGTGGATAGGTAGTGCATTTGGTGCTTTTAAACATTGTGATTGCTCTAATTTTCCTACCAAGAAAGATTTAGAGAGGACATGGTACATGATGCTCAGAAATACATGTGAAAAATCACCGTAGAATTTGCAAGATTCTTTGGAGATGGTTCAGAGTGGTGGAAAGAACAACAAGCCAGGACTGTGACTCAGGACCAGTTATTTTACCTCTGTGAGCCTCAGTTCCCTCTTGTGGAAGACAGAAACGTTATCATCTCTCTCATGTAGATCGTGCTGAGGGATAGATATGTCAATGCTTGGGAGTTGGTTAACAATGAACTCTGTGCCTCATTCCCAGTAGAATCCGTATCTATGACATCACTTCTCCCCTCCAGACAGCCCCACACCAAACGGAAGAAGGGATGGTAGAGAAAAAGCAATTTAATATATTTTTTTTTAGCAAAATCTTTCCTGTGTTAGGAACAGCATGCTCTATGGGGCTTTGCCAGCTTGGGAAATGCCAACACTGGGAAGAATCTCTTGGTGCCCCGGCCACTTAGTTAACTATGGTTTCAAGAAATACTTGGTGTGTACTAAGTAATTGTAGGTTTTCCCCCAGTGACTTGGGACTAAATGTTCCTTCTTCTAAACTTTGTTTTTAGTACTGACAGTATCCATTGGGGGTTTTCCTCTTCCTGTCTTACTCATTATTTTAATCATTTGTTCATTCATTTATTCACTGCAATGCATTCTCTGAGCACACCAGCCTGTCAAGTGCTGTGCTTTACAACATGGGGATGCAAAAAGAGAATGATGCCCTATGGAGGGTTTTGTTATAAAACAGAAAAGGTGCTCATCATGGTCCTGTGACCAATGTGCAAAAGAGTAGAGTGGGAACCCAGAGGACAGAGTTGTCAGGGTCATTCAGGTCCAGGCAGAGAACAGATGCACACTCAAGTCGGGTTAACTGGAGAAAAACTGAATAAGGGATCAATTTACAGAGGTGTGAGCAGAGGTTAGGGAGACCTGGACCATCAAGAAGTCCCCTGGGGCAGCCAGCAGTGTTTCTACCCCTGAGCTTTCAGGGTTAGAGAGTTCCAGGGAGCTAGTGGTATCTAGAAACTGAGGGTCATATGAAGAAGGTGGCCCAGCAGAAGTCTAGTCAAGGGTGTTGCCAGAGGACAAAGCCCATCTTTCAGGGCTCAAAGCAAGTGGGGAGATATGTGGAGGAGGTAGGATTGGTCTGAGACAGATGGAAGCAATCGGTTGTTTTACCCAGGGTAGAAGGATGAGGAGAAATATCACAGACAGGGAAACTTCAAGAATCATTACAGCTAATGTTAATTTAGTGCTTTCTCCAAGCCAAGCACTAGGTGCCTTACTTTCAACAGCACTTTTAATTCTCACAGCAACCCTAAGCTGGAATTTGAATCCCATTTTGAAACACACACACACACACACACACAAAGAGAAGTAAGGATCACACAACGAAGTTGGTGAAGAAGCCAAAGTTCAAACCCTGACAGTCTGGCCCTGCAGCACTTTGGGCTGCAACCTGAGAGCTAATAGGGGATTCATTAGATTCACTCTGGTCTCTGGTTTCCAAGGGGAGGGATTTGGGAGTAGTTTCTCCCTACCCAGACATAGGGAAATTTTGGCAGGGAAAAGAGGGGCTGGGAGACAAATGGTGTTTGCGGGTGCAAGCTTCTAAAAAGTCCCAGGTCAAGGGAAAAGTCTGAATGGCAGGCTCATATTATACCCCCATCATTCCTGGGATTCTGCAAAGTTCTACAGTGCCCTCTCCTGATTGGGCCATTATCACCCTTCATTGTGGCCTGGTGTTCATCCTTTCCTTCTAGATGGCTGACAGCAACCTGCTCTGCCCTTCCCACTATTGCACTTGCAGTCCAGGTGAAGTACAGGTAGAGTCTTTGCTCCCCATCCACCTAATTCTGACAGTGCCAGCCACTATTTCTGCAGAGTTTACCATGGGCCAGGAATTGTGCTGTGCCCCATGTGTATGCCCTGTTGTTTACCCTCAGAGTGCACCTGTGTGCTAAGTCTTATCCCCATTTCACATGGGGAAACCAAGACTGCAGAGTTTAAGGAGATTGCAGAAGGACTCGGTGGAATCAGGAAACAAACCCAGGTCTGAGCTTTTCCCAGAGCCCACTCACCTGAGCTTACAGCAGACTGGTATTTCCAGGTCTTCTGGGAATTCTGCTCCCTGGTCCCTTTATGTGGTGGCTGGGCAGCTGACCCAGCCCTGGAGAAAGGCAGTGAATTAGGAATGATGTGACAAAGAGGAGTGTATAGCAGAGAAGTCTTCCCTGATAAGAGACGGTCTTTAGAAAAATAGCTCTCACGTGCTGAGTAGAGGAAGATTTCATTCCAGAACTTACCTCTGTGGCATTTGCTGCCATCTCCCGATAAGCAAATATATATGGTAGGTACTGTTTTAATGTCTTATTTTTAAGCCCTATGATATGGGTAGAATCTGAAACCCACTTTGGAAACTGAGGTAGAAAAAAGTTAGACAACTTGCTTAGGGTCACACAGTGAAGTCAGTAAAGAAGCTGACAATTTAGAATCCTGAATTATTTGTATTAGTCTTGACCCCCTGTTGAACCCTCTGGGAGTTGGTATGTGGAGGCTTCTTCCTGCCTGATGGTCCCTTACTCACCCTTCAAATGCCTGTGTAAGCCCCATGTCCACAATGATCACCACTACCCCAGAAATTCTTACTCTTGTAATTTAATCACTCTCCATGTAGGAGATACTGTCTAAACACCAGGAATATAGCTGTAGACCAGACAAAGCCCCTGCCGGCAGAAAGCCCGAATTCTGGCATGGGGAACAAGACACTAGACAACATAATACAATATAGGCTGGAAGATGAGGAAGAAAGAGGGAGGAGGTGAAGTGAGGGTACATTGTCATTTTGAATCCCATGCCCCAGGCTCAGTGGGAAGGTTATGTTTACATGAAGAAGGGGAGAAGGTGGTTACCATGTGGGCATCTGGAAGGACCTAGAAGCATATTCAGGAAACAGCCAGGAGGCCAGAGTCATATGGCTGGGAGGAAAGGAGAAGATCAAAGTGACAAAGTAAACCTAGACCCTGGAGGAAAGGCTTTTTCAGACAATGTCAGTGCACTGAGAAAGGGAAGAAGCCACTGGAGAGCAGAATCCCACCCTCTCTTGCTACTTCCCTTCTCTTAGTACATCTCAGTCAGAGAACCAGCCCCCAGCATGACCTGCTTCTCTTTCTCATCCATCTCCCCTCTGAGATCTGAACAACAGACACTGTCTGATTCATCTCAAGCTTCCCTGGGCCCAACAAAGCAGTAACATACATTTGTTGAGCTGAACTTGAACCAAATGTCAGGTAGCAGCTGGAATACCTGGGCTGTGAGGTCTCCAGAGCTGATACATATGGTGTGGGATCTCCTGAGGCTCTGGGCTATTGTACCAGCAGGCACAGCCAGTGAAACCCTTTAGAACTGGGTAATTCTGGGGAACAGGGGCTGGGGGTCCTGGGAGGGCTGCTGCTGGGGTTGCCTGCTGGCTCTCCACACTACCCCCACCCTGCTCCCTAACCAAGGTGTGGCCTTGTTCCGCACAGGCATGTCTGTGGTCCTGTCGCAAGAGGTGGAGTCTGTTCTTGTGGGAGCTGCTATTCTGGGTGCTTGTGCCTCGGGGGATTTCACTTCTGTGCAGGTATGTGAGGACCTGGGGGCGGGCCTTGATCCCTCCTCTGTCTGAGGCTGATCTTCCTCTTGACAGCAGCTCTCATCTTGCAAAACACACACAGGATATAATTAAGAAATGATAGGTTGCAGCCAGGGAAATCACAAATGCTTCCAGCTTCAGACATATTTATTGCAGCTTTCATTTGACTTGGCTTCTGTTGGTGTTGGTTCTGTTTTTCTGTTGGTTTTCTTTTTTCTCCTTTAAAATGGCTCTTAAATTAAGTTTTTAAACTTCCCCCTTGATAATTTTTCTTTGCACAATGGAAACAGGTAAGACTCAAATGGTTTTTTGTGCATACTTCAAATTTTGTTTTTGTTTATTTCAATCTTGTCACTTTCCAAATAGATACGAGGCCTCTGTCAATAAGAAACACAGGGAAAAAAATGTTAGAAAAGAATTAAAAAGGGAAATAAGGAACAAAAATATAGGAAGAAAGAAACAATTTGGTGGCTGTGATTGAGTACATAATTTGGCTTTGAGCTTCCTGGCAGCCAAGACAAAAAAAAAAAAAAAAAAAAAAAAAAGAATGTATGATTAGTTGCGTAATTCTTATTTTCAGAAGGAGGAAACATACTAATTTCTCAGAAGACACAAAGTTTTTTCTGCCACCAAATTGCATAAGACGTTGCACGTATGGGGCTTTGTGGATAGAGTCCAAGTCTAACTAAAATAGTAGAAAATGGGTGAAAACTGAGGATACTGGAGAGGCTAAGAGCAAAGGCTCTGTGGTTGGACCTGGGCTCGGATCCTAGCTGGATAGTGTCCTAGCTCTTGTGACCAAACCACTTTGCAGCACACACCTGCACTTCTTTATATACTTTAGACTTCATGACAGTAGCTTGTTGTGAGTTCATTCTATGGGTCACATGCTTCCATTAGTCTCCACGTAGCTCTATTATCCCCATTTTATATTTGAGGAGCCAAAGGTATAAAGACATGGCTTAGCTTCACATGAAGCAGCCAGGAAAGGCTGGAATGGAGAAGTCTGGCTCCCAGGTCTCAGTGGAGAGTTCAAGAGATATTTGTTTAGCAGTTAATATGAGAACTTAATGACTTCCCCACAGTCTCAGGGTTAAGGCCAAAAGCCAGGTTTTCCACTAGTAGCCCAGTAATTAGAATTTCGTTTACTGTGACCCTCTTCTGTGCCTGACTATAACCTCCTGACACCTGTAATGTCCTTCGTGGGCCATAAAGACTGATCAACAGATCCAGGAAGCTTACAAAACTTAAGGGCAGACTGTTAGATACAAAAGCCTCTTTCTACAATCCATGCTTTTTGTAATACATTTTGGGAAAGGTGGTATGCTACACACTGTTCTAGCCTCTGGAATTGATGACTCCAAAATCTCTCTCTAAGGAACAGACTGCATTTAAGAATACCTAATAGACTTTAACCAAAGCCATTAAAGAAAATGGGTACAATTGAATTTCCAATGTTTTCTGGTTTCACTAATTCTCTCTCAAAAAACATCACATGGAAATTTTATTTACTGTTGAAATATTAATGGATTGTCAATTGTTATTATTATAATGTATAAACTTTAGAAGCTGTCTCACAACTAGAGGTCTTGTTCTTCTTGGGATAAATTATAATAGTTAAATCAAAATAATAGTGATGTTTATTAAGGCACTTCATAACCCCCAAAGTGATAGTATTTAGAGAGGAGATTTTGAAAGAGAATTAAATGAGATCATGAGGGCAGAGCCCTGATTCCAAGGGTTAGTGGCCTTATGCAAAAAGATATCAGAAAGTTTGCTCTTACTCCCTCAGAATTTGACTGTGTAAACCAAAAGAGCACCCTCACCAGAGCCCAATAATGTTGGCACGCTGATTTCAGACTTTGAACCTCTGAAACTGTGAGAAAATAAATTTCTGTCATTTAAACAACAATTCTTGATATTTTGTCCACTAATATCTCAACATTAATATTTCTAAGACACCTCTTGACAATCTCCGTGCCTGAGACAGATCATTCTATCCTTGTATTATAGATAAGAAAACTAAGGTGCAAGAACATTCTAATTATTTACTCAAGGCCACACAGTTAGTAAGGGTGGAAGCATCATTGAAATGGAAGTCTCTGTGGATCTATACCCTATGTTAATCCTCATTCTTTTTCTAAACTGTTTGATTTTTTTCCTTCTTTCTTTAAAATATTTTCTTGGCTTTTTTAAAAAAATATATTTTTAGTTGTAGATGGACATAATATCTTTATTTATTTATTTATTTATTTTTACATGGTGCTGATGAGGATTGAACCCCGTGCCTCACACATGCTAGGGCTACAGACAGAACCAGGGCTTCCAGTTCCAAGAGTTCCATGATATCCTCCTTTAATTAGAAACTGAGCTCAGTTCTGCACTGGCATCTTTGCTACAAGAGATTTGCTGTTACTCTTTGGAACAGAATCTAAGATACGGTATATTTGGACTGGTGACTTGAGTAGCAGCTGCAGGGTTCAAAGCATCTTAAAGACAAGCTCATGTCTCCTACTCAAGCCAAGGAAGTAGGTGCCTGTTCTGATTATTTTCAGGTTATCCTGTAACTCAGCAAAGGGAGCCCCTGAATGAGAAAGGTCCAAGTTGTATCTGTCATCATTTACCTGCCTCAATCCCTACAGTCTTGACTCAGTGCTTTCTTATACATCCTCAAACAGTATCACCTGTCCTCTCCAGGTACTTGTTTTGTTTGTTTGCTTTTAAATATCTAAATAAGAAAAATTGCCACCACTAGGACTGTTAAGCTGAGGAGGCTCGAAAGTTCTGCTGTCCTCACAGGTGTAATCAACATCATTAGAATGATTATGTTTAGAACTGCTTTAGAGAAGTAAGTGTATGTATTTGGCTTCATTCACCCTTCTCAAAGAGAAGCCAACCTGTGAGCTCAGGCCTGGGGAACCAGCTCAAGATTCTGGCATGGTGAGGTAAAACAGAATTGCTTCTTCCCCAGGATTCAACCAGATCTTCAACAATCTTTTCTTTGAACTTCAAAGATGCTAGCCAGGTCTTCAGAGGACCTTCCATTCCTGACTTCAGAGAAACCAAATAATTCCTTTCAGGAACTCAACTATTACAGCAGAACTCAACTATTGTCTTGTCTGAGGTCACATGTCTAGTGGTTGAATGGAGGATTTCACTTTTTATCTAGATGGGCTGACATTGGCAATCTAAACCCGTCATATCCATTAGATGAAGGGAAGGCTAGAAGAGTTCAGAGGACACTGACTTCAGACCTACCAAAGGGGAAGCAGGTTTTCCCAATTTATTAGGCCCATGAATGGAAGACTTCAGCCAGGGGCAGAGCCCTGTGTCTTCCTTTGGTGACACCAGTGTATCAGAATGGAACCACTGTGGTAGATTTTATTAAAGCTACTGCAAACTTGTATATATGTCAAGTCCAAGGAAATCCTGAGGTTGAGGGTTTGGGACAGTGGATGGAATTTTGTGGTGAGGTGTTAGTGGGAAAGATTGGTCAAGTATAAGATCCACTACTCTTACCAACTTGGAAACATGTTGACAATTACTAGCCTTCACCTCTTGTTCTTTTTTCCACTAATATTTTCATTTTCTGGGTCTTCCTCTCTCCCCCCTGCCCTTTACTTCCCTCCTTTCCTTTTAAACATCTAATATCTTCTTACGATGACCTTTTCAAATAAGAGCCTCATGGAGGGCACTGACATAGCCATCCATCTGCACTGAGGAATAGAAGGACTAGCCATATCCTAGAGACATGTCCTGCGGGAAGCAAGTTGTCCTGTAAGTAGCTGTCAAAACTGCCTCCAAAGAGTGTAAGGACATGTCAGAGTCAGCTTCCTACTGTGGAATCAGGTCACAGCTAGGCTGTTCCCATGGTGAGAGTTCAGCTGTTTAGTAGGAGTTGGGGACAGAGGTAGCATGGATGAGAGTCTTTTCCCCCTCCTTTTATTCATGGGACTGTGAATCCATATAGTCTTGATCTCTGTGATCTTTCCATATGATCACACCCCCATTCCTGTGTCAGTGCACTAAAAACAATATCTCTGATTTTGACTATTCTGGAAAACACAATTCTGGATATGATTGGTTTCGATTGCCAATGTCAGCCCATCTAGATAAAAAGTGAAATCCTCCATTCAACCGCTAGACACTATTCTGGAAAGCCATAGCACTTCTGTAGACTCCCAAGTCCTGGAAACGAGTAAATTGGAAAAAATATAAGTTTATAAAAATGTTTATGTTTTCTAAGCAGGGAAAATAGAATGATTTTCTAATAAATGAAAGAAAAAAAAAAGTTGTTTTCCAAAAGTCATGAGAGAAAACCCAATCAAATGACAAAGAGGCAGAAATGTGAAATGGTTTTCCACAGTTCTGCTGTTTTCATGCCCCCTGCAGATGTCATTAGCATTCTGTAATTTCTTAAGAGGCAGGTTTTTTCCAAGATTATTTATACAAAACAACCTTTAACTCCAACAGTACTATTTATCTTGAACCACCATCTTCCTCTCCTACCTCCACTCCTCCAAAAAAAGCAGTGGAGGAATCATCCCAAGCAGCAAAAATCAACACAAGGAGACAATGACAAGAGACCAAACGAACTCAGCAATCATTGTAAGGGGAGTACGGTATAAAGAAATAAGCTCAGGGCTGGGATTGTGGCTCAGCAGTAGAGTGCTCGCCTAGCATGGGCGGGACCGGATTCGATTCTCAGCACCATATAAAAATAAAGGCATTGTGTTGTGTCCATCTACAAAAAAAGATTCTCTCTCTCTCTCTCTCTGAAAGAAAGAAAGAAAGAAAAAAAGAAAGAAAGAAAAGAAAGAAAGAAAGAAAGAAAGAAAGAAAGAAAGAAAGAAAGAAAGAAAGAAAGAAAGAAACTCAATTATTCAAAACACTTGCTTTCTCCCACCCGCTGTAAGCTGCCACCCCATAAACCACTGACTCCATTCGCTCCCACCATCAACTTTCCCTGTCACGTTCCAGACAGACTCCTGTGTCTCTCAGACCAATACTTGTAAGTGGCCAGTGGAGAGCCGTGATTACTCACCCTTTCTGTAATGTGTGCCCACAAGATAAACTATCCACGCTGACCGCAGTGGTCTGCCCTTGAGGCCAGTCCTTGCAAACATCCTCAGTGCTCCCTTGAAGCCTCTCCTGTCCTGTCTCCTGAAATTTACTTCACTTGGAGCCTGTCACATTCATCACCTAAGAGCTTCAGAGCCTGTGATTTTGCATATAATATCTCCCATTTTATTTTGTGAAAGTCAACTTGCTATGACTTTTTAGTTCAATTTGATTTTTGATTACTTCAAATACCTGTTTTGTAGTTTGCAGTGTAAAGCTGATTATCATGACTTCAATTTCTGGAGGTTTGGACAGACCGAAGTATATTAGGTATTTGTTGAATGTGATGTTGGTCCTAACATTCATTATATATATGTATGAAACCACCCCCGTTCTTGGTGCATTTAATTGAAGTTTGCTTATTTCTTTTTTCTTCGTCTTTTGAAATACAACTAATAATTTATGTTAATTGGCAAAAATAATAAAATTCAGTTACTATGAAGGAAAATATGAAAACAATGATTTTATTATCCTAAAATTACCTATTTTGGGTTATTTTAATAATATAAACTAATATTCTGGTTTCAATTCTTTTTGTCGTTTTATACATAATCATTTTATATTTTTTTAAATTGCAAAAATATGTTCATACAATGTGTACTATTTTATAGCTTTTTCCCCACCCCAAAACATAATAAACCTCTTTATTTATAATTTTTGTAGGCTATGTAACTTTCTACCCCATAAAACATAACATGCTTTATTTCAAGTGTCCCCAAGTCTTAAATAGTTAAGTTGTCTTCATTATTTTAAAGAATGCTGCAGCTCAAATCTCTATAGCTAAATTTTTGCACACAGTCTAAATTATTTCCATAAACTATAATTTATGGAGGTATATAATTGTTTAGTCAAAAAGTTTACCCAAATTTTAGGATTTTTATACATAGTAACAGTTTGTCCTCCTGCCAATAGTAGATGAAAATTCAAGGTTCATATTTCTTGTGTACAAGGAGACTCTTGCTGTAAATTTTAATTCCATTTAGATTTCATCCCCAGGCCTCTTATAATCCTATTCATTTCACATATGGTCCTGATATCAACTTTTTCTAGTAGCCTTTTGCCCTTTACTGCTTAAGCATGTGTTTCTGGAGACATGAGATGCTGGTTTCTAATTAAATAGATTCAAATTTCTGATTGAATTTTCTGAGTACATATCCTGTCCCATATGTCAATTTCCCATACAAAGTCAACAAAAAAACTTTGGAACAGTAATTAATAGTTTAAATAAGAATTAAATTAAGAATGTGATGTTGGTCCTGACATTCATTACACTTATTGCCATAGCTGGTTAACAGTACAGTCTCATCTTCTTAAGGATTCCATCCCCCTTCTAAAAAAAAAAAAAAGAAAATCAGGTTTTGATTTATTATAAATCTCTTGGTTCCAATTCCATTTTCAGAATAGCACCATAGATATAAACGTCAAAACATTATCTCAAAATTAGAATTCTACTTTTAGGAGATTATTTGAATATAAGATATATAACATTTGATCTTCCTGTTCCTTATAGGATTAGCCAAGAGCAGGGTCTAGTACTTTCCATCTATTGTTATTCATAGAATTACAGAAGCAGCCTAGTAGGTGTTAACAGTGTCCATTGTGCAGATGATGACCCTTGAGCACAGAGAAAAAAATTGTGTCAACTTGATTAACACAAAGTCCATCGAGCCATATCATAGTAAATATATGTCCATTGTTTGGAAATGGCATAGAGGCCATTGGGTGATGCCCAATGTAGAAACAAAAATAAGAAGAGTATCCTCTTTGGTTTGATGTTTTCTCATTCAGTTGCCTAGAAAAGATTTTGCATCAGTCTTACCAGTATTGTTTCACTTTATTTGCTTTTAATCATAATCTGCCTGCTTATATTTTAAAATGGTAGAAATTAAAAAAAAAACTATTGAAGAACTTTACTTAAAAGATACTTTTTATACTATTGCTATAAAATTAGAATAACTTATAAATAGAAGTCCATGCTTTATGAGATTAATATTCATAATTAGTATCATATCATATTAATATTCATCGTTAATATTCAGTAAATTAGATGACAGAATCCAAAATCAGGAAAGAAAAGGCCTGTAGTTAAATCAAGAACATTCTATAATTGGGAAAATAGCTCCAAAGAATGACTGCGCACACCCTCACATACATATATACGCATACATCCCACACACTACCACCACTAGGAAAAAATTTGATTCAGAGTCATGGAGAGTACAGAGTCTCATTCAAGTTTATGAAAGAATACTGGTGGCAGCATTGAGGCAATGACTAAGAAGTATGCAGAGGGAAAAAGTTTATTACAATTGCTTGCTGGAGGTATGTGATACTCTGCAATGAAACATAAGTAGTACCATTGATTCAGGACCATGAATGGTATGTCTTTCATCAGATGTATTTCAAAGAGATATGGACATTTAAAATTTTGGTTTCATGTTAAAAGTTGTTAAAGGAACTTTCCTACACCATTATCATGATTTTACGAGTGAGGAAATGGCAAGAGAGGCTAAGTGACTTTGGCTAGAAAATAATGGAGCCAGAACCCAAGTTCTAGCATACAATTCCAAAAACTATAGGTTTTTCACACAGCCACAAGTAGAAATGGACTTTCTGAGACTAAATGTCATTACATTTAAAAAATAGTTTTGAAAATAGAAAATGAGAATTTATATATATTAAAATGTTCACTGTATTCATCAAGATCCCCACAAGTAAACAGAGGGAATGTTTAATAGAATTTACAAGAGACACTATTGTAGGTGGAGCACTAGAG
The DNA here is from genome assembly GCF_001458135.2 of Marmota marmota marmota. Classification (NCBI taxonomy): domain Eukaryota; kingdom Metazoa; phylum Chordata; class Mammalia; order Rodentia; family Sciuridae; genus Marmota; species Marmota marmota. The sequence goes on along the minus strand of NW_026000082.1, from coordinate 6,960,950 downwards.
AAATCACATGGGAGCATTATGTTAAGCGAAATGAGCCAGACTCAGAAAGTAAAGGGTCATATATTTTCTCTCATATGTGGAAGCTAGAGAGGAAAAAAAAAGGATCTTATGAACATAGAATGGAGATCAGTATAGTAGGAGATGGGGATAAAGGGGAGGAAGGAGGGAAGAGAAAGGGGGATTACAGAAATTTTGTGGGAGAATGCAGTACTCTAGGGTTGGTACCAGCTAAGCTTGAAGAGGTGAAGGGAAAGTTGCTGGACTTCTAAACAAAGAACTGTGTGGAGCCTGCCCTGACCTCTAAGTTGAGACACTCAGGACCATCTGTGGACACAATCCCAGGCTAAGAATGATTTGTTCAAACTTGTGATAAGATGAGGAATTTGCATCAGAACATAACTCAGTTATGTCTCCCAATGTACTGTGTAGTTCAGCTGATATTTTATTCACCACAAGATGTTCTCAATGAAGGAATCAGTGTGTTGGTTTACATTCTGAGGCAGGTTTCTATGTCATTACAGATGACTCCTTTGTGGGGCACTGAACTGAGTTCTGGCTCTGCAGATAATGAAAAGCACGCTAGAGGTCCCCCCAAAGAACTCCCTTGTGCCTGCTCTCCCTTCCTGCCTTACCATCTGCTAAAGAAAAGAAAACTAATATTTTTATGTACCTACTCTAAGCTGGGCACCATGCTAGGGTACTTTAGATGATGTTTGATTCTTGCATGGTAAGTTATTCACCTTTACAGACAGGAATTGAACCCAGAAAGTATAAGTAATGTGCTCATGACAGCTAACAGGCGTCAGAACTAAAAATCAAATCCAGACCTGCCTCCAAAATCCTTGCTATTCACAATAGCTAGGCTGCCCTGGAACCATGTTTAAATTATCTGACAGTAACACCCAGGAAACAAAGTGGGATTGTGGGGCTGGGGAGTTGCTTTGTTTGGAGGCCCATGGCTGTATTAGACAACTAAGTCACAGTTCCTGAAATAGACACACCCCAACTCCCCCCAAATCAGATAGCACCATTTATGGGCACCACATTTCTCTGCTTTACAAGGCCTTTCCCAGCCCAGCCAGTTGGGTCAGAGGTAAAGTCAGTTTTTTCTAAGTAGCTCATGTCTTTTTCCATCTCTTTATAAGCCTGGGAGGTCGGGAAGAAGATGGGGAGAAAGAATTCATGAGAGGGATGCATTTCCTTAGAAATGTTATTAATTGGCTGGGCAAAACAAGAGAGGCAAATAAAATAGCTGCTCCTCACTAAGTAAAGGCATCTTCCTCCCTTATCTCATTAAAAATTAAAAGCACTCTTGGTTTAAGTAGGGCAAATTAGTAATTAAGTGCTATATAATCAACTTGTATAAACATAATATTGAAGGGGAGGCCAGATTAATCACTCCACTGGCTTGTTTGGCCCCCATTAATGTACCTTTTTCTCAGGCCCTTCCTGTGATGCCAGGATGTATTTTCTGCTGCTGGAGGTCGAGTGGGCCGCGATAGATGGGCTGACAAATGATAGTGGACTAGATCTGGAAAAGGTATACTTGTGTGTGGGCCTCCATTCAAAACAGGAAATTTTTCTCTTTTCTTCTTTAGGGTTCTTGTAGGAGCCTACATGTGACACAGGCTGTCCTACCTGGTACCAGGACAAAGAATTAAGAGTCTCAGTGTCCCAGGCCATCCCTGTCTCATAGGCAGAGTGGATCCAGACAGATCAGTTCTGAAAAAGTCTTTACTGAAGTATAAAGGCACAGACCATTTGCTTGGGCCCACATCTTGATTTCCTCTACGTCTCACCTATAAAAGATCAGATTGTAGCTATATTGTCTCACAACATGTTGTTAAGTAGACATGTTAGTACAAATATAGCAAAATGGTTTACTTAATGTTGCCCATTCTTTGTTTAAATTACAATTATTATACAATGGGATAATGGAGCATCAAAGAAGGAGTGTCTTTTGCTGTTAGAGCTTAGGAAGCCCCCCTCCCCCATTCTCCTACCCCAAGGTAGCAACTTTTGAGCTAGGCCTTGGAACTGGGGACTCTATGGCCCCAGGCCTGTGCACTTCATGTTTACAGTGGAATTCCTCCTCTCAAGGCAGAGAGAGGAAGGTAAGACTGAATGTTTACAAATCTCCACTTCCCTTGACATAGGAGATATTAGTAATAACTGTTATGCAGTAGTGTGGCAATTGCCTGGCAAGTGTGGGAAGCAGAGCGGTCAGAGGAAGTAAGCTGAGTCCATTGTAGGCAGTGTAAGAGAAAATCACATGGACAGAAGAGAAAAGAAGCCGTCCAAGTCACCCTGCTGTCCCCCAGGGGATGGTATCTCCTTGTTTTGCTAGCTAGATGAACAAAACTGGCTAGAAAAGTTCTATATGAACTAACCTCACTGAGTTGCTGCAAATCTTCAAGGAATGAAAGCACATTGGACACAATGCCTGTTATACAGTAAAAACTGATTTCCTATGTTAATTGAATACTCACAATAACCCATGGAGGGAGGTGGTAACATTGTCTCATCATATAAAGCAGAAAATGAGGTACCAAGATGTTAATCAGCTTGCCCAAGGTCATGTAGGCTCTTCATAGCAGGATGTGGGTTTAATCTCAGGTAGTCTGGCTCCAGACCCATTTTCCACATATCCTACCCCCAACCCAGAGCTTTGGAAGGTGTATGTTGCGTGCTAAAATAGGGTAGATGTCTTTCTTCCTCCTGCTTGAGAGATAGTAGGCCAAGCCTACAGTCATGGTGACCCCTCACAGGTGGGCAACTAGGCGGGCCAGAACGACTCACCATAAGTCATTAGCCCTTGGACATGATGTGCATGCTGCCACTCATACTGATCTTGGCAGTTTTGCATAAAGAACAAATAAGTTGTTTACCATTCATACACTCCTTCTATCCAGGACTTGAGCAGCTTACAATAAGTGACTAAGCATGCTATGGAACAAAACTCAAACGACAAACTATGTAGAAGAGGAAAATACACTAACTACATATACTAAAAGAGTCTTCAAACTCAAATGCCTTTAGGTGCATGGAATGATACCAGTACAGGGTAAGATGGCTTAGTTGTGTACCAGTTTGGAGAAAAATACTAGAAAGGTACTATTATTGGCACTGAAAGAACTTTCTAAGGACTTTGAAACAGACTGTTTTATCCCAAATGGTGGGTGCCAAAACAAACCAAACATCTATGGGACTGATTTGGTCTGGGGGTCTCTAACCTACTTTGATGATGCTTTAGGCAGCCATGGCAAAACTGGGAACTGAGTCCTGTTGTGTGGTGTTCACAGAGTCACAGAAGTATACCTCTTCTTTTAAGAGATGACATTTTTCCTGGTACCAAGTTCTAGAATTGTCAATTATTTCGACATTAACCTAGAAATCCTTCCTTGGAACTTCTATAGAAAAAGGGGAAGAGTTTGTTACATAGGAACTTGTTGAAAATCCAGAGCATGACATTGAAATTTGGTTTCAGGTCAAAAAGAACCTGGGCTTATAAATTTCTGGAGTTGTAACTTAGCCCCAGGGTAGAGCTGAGAATACCAGGTTTGGGACATGGAGAGCATGTCTCTTCACCTCTCTTGCCTGAATATTCCTTCCTGCAGCCAGCTTTACAAACAAAGCTGTGTCACTGACCCAGGAGTGTTTTAGAGGACCTCAGTTCTAAAGCCTTTTACCAGCCTGGCATCAGAGACGTGTTAAAATGAAGCACCCATCAATTGAGAAGGGCAACAGATGTTGAAGCATATCAAATATCAGTAAACAGCAAACCCACAGAGAGAGGCCACTGAACTTGGCAATCTCCTCACAAAAATACCCCATGGCCTCCAAGAGAACGCTGTGGACTTTTATAAACTGCATTAAGGCACGCATTCTTTTTTCATTTGGACAATTGCTACACCATGAAATATTTTCACTTAGAGCTAATCTGTTACATTCTGGTATTTTTTTTAATCTCTCCTTTTCTAAAGGGTAAATGTAATGCTCACAGGGTATTCTAGACTTTCAACTATGGGAATACAGGTCTTTAAAATATCTTCCCAGGTGGGCTGGGGTTGTGGTTCAGCAGTAGAATGTTTGCCTAGCATGTGCAAGGCCCTGGGTTCGATCCTCAGCACCACATAAAAATAAATAAATAAATGTATTATGTCCAACTACAACTAAAAAGTAAATATTAAAAAAAAAATCTTCCCAGTAATTATGAGGAGTTACATGTTGCATATTCTGCTATCTAGTACCCTCCCATTTTTACTATTAGCATTATGATTTGTATTATAAATGACAAATAGGGCTATAAATAAGAATGCAGACTCTGATATCACACAAATCTGTGTTCAAATTCAAAGTTCAGATTTATAACTGTGCATTAGATCAATCTCTTCTCCTCTCTAAGCCTGTTTACTCACTTGTAAAAATGGGACTTTCAAGAGTGTGAACCTCATGTGATTGTTGTGAAGATTAAATAATATATAAGTATTTGGCACATTTATTGCATGGAAATCTCAATGAGAGGGATGCAAAATGATGATAATGTTTATGATGATAACTACCATTAGTATTAGCTGACTATGCTGAATTAATGCTTTCCATGTTATTGAAAGATGTCTGGATTGGTCCTTGGCTTGCTTGCTCCCAGAGATCTTATTCACCCTTTCCCCCTGTTCTACTCCACTCCGCTGTGCATTGCATTTCCCAGGTTGCCTTGTACCTGACCTCTGGACTCTTGGCCAGTGAGAGATTCTGGTGGAAGAAGGAAATGCTGAAAAAGAAGTCGAGTCCCTTCTCCCCTTTGCTACAGCTACAGGTGCATGTTCTGTGTGGTTCTGCCTCTAGCCTTGCTCTTTCAGGCCTTCATTCTGGCCAGCCAGCCTGTCCTTGGTTTGAGTTCCAGCCTGACATGCCCAGAACCTGGATGTGGTCACACTATTTCTTCTCACCAGCCCTTGTTTTCTAAGAGGGGTAGCAGCTTTCTGCTATTGCTACCTCTGGGACACTTCAAATAACCTGTTTGGCCTCTAGGTTTCTTCTGTCACTTCTTCTTTCTGTTGAAGGCCTAAAGTACATTCGTTTTTTTTCTGACTGGCATAATTGCTTTTAAATATTATAAGAAAATCAATCAGTGAATTCACTTCCTATTCTCTGTCCCTATTGGAATGAGGTAGGCCAGCTGGGGAAAGAGTAGATGGTTATGGTGGAGAGTTTTACTTTGACTAAGTAAAGCTCAAAAGATAAGAAATTGTCCTCAGTATGTTTACTGATAGTGCCTTGGCACCCAACTCAGAACCAGGCACTAGGTAGGGCCAACAACCTAAGAGGCTTGCTACCTCTTTGAGAAGACAAGACTTGATTCAGCCAGGCATGGTCAAAGAATGGGCCCTCTCTTTCTTCAGAGCTCTACATTGTTCACTCTTGTAAGTGGGTCACTAGAGTAGGTATATGTTTGTTCTTATCCCCCAAATGAGGAAATGGAGACTTCGAGAGGGCCCCTGGTCATACCACTACTAAATTTTTGTACTAGGAGTTTAACTTAAGTCTAAATGTCTCTCAGAGCCTACATTATTAGAGATTTTTATCCATTTCTCAAACTTGTTCCAGCTTTCTTCTGTTCCTTGCACAAAAAATCAAAGCTGTATACACAACTCATGCTATTCTAATCTTATATAAAGTTCTTTACAGAAATAACATTCAACCATTTTCACTTAATTCTCAGAACAGGTTTATGTGGAAAGTTTATTGTATTAATTTTTTCAAATGAGAAAAAATACTCTGATAATGAAAACCACTTACCCAAATTAACACTGTTTATATTCAAGCTATAATTTTTATGTTCCCAAGCACATGCTCTTTCTCCTGGTGATATGCAAGCCTTAGAGTATGCCAAGTGGTTTAGAAACTAGAAAAAGAGGACAAAAGGAAAAGCAAAACCAAGCTCCCCACCTTCAAGTAGCGTGACAGTTGTGTTAGAGAAATAAAAACAAAACGACCTGAAACCAACTGTGTCATTGTGTCACCTCCTCTCTGGCTATGGCTTCCTATAAGAAGTGGACTTGGAATGAGTTAGGTGGAAATGTTGATTTAGGTAGAGAAGCTCAGGAGGGAGCTTTTTAGAGAGAGGTGCTAGAGAGAGCTCAGGAACAGAGTGGTCAGGAAGAGGTCAGTAAACTCCAGGAAAAGGTCCCAGTACAAGAGTCACAGGAGATGTATTAGCTAGCTAAGGACCACAGCTGATTGGGGATGGCAGTTGTGAACTACAAACAAATCCATTAGGAATTAGAATAGTGGTCTCTTAGGAGCATCCTTTGCTTAGTATCCCCTCTTCCTTTAATTTCTGTAGTAAAAATAAAATTGTTGTAGACTGATTATCTTGTTTTTTAAAAAAGTCAACAACATAAAGTGCTTCATAGATATCATTATGTTTTCTGCTTAAGAAAAATAGCCTATAAATAATAACAAAAAAGTTATTACCTATTTCTAACAGTTTTAAAGAGCCTCAGCAATAGAAGGAAACACTTTTTCAATGCTCCTAGAAATCTATGCTATTTCACTAGCACACATTTGTGTACAGGGTTCTATAAAATATCATACTTTAGAATTTCAGCATAGAGAAGGCACCTTCTGAGATGTAGGTCATCCACAGATAGAAGCAGGTAACCTACCTGTAGCTCAAAACCTACATTCCGCCCTCCTCATCCCCTTCCTGTCAGGTGACACCTTCGCCTGGAGGAGCCTGTGTGTTGGATGGAGCTGATGGTGATGAAATTCCTCCTAATCTGTCAGTTGCACCTGTCAGCATCTCTGATGAGGAGGGATTTTGACAAACCAAACTGGTCTGGATAATTGGGTTATAGCAGTTGTCCTCCTCTCAGTAAGCTAACCATTCCAGACAGCAGAGGAGAACGTTATAGACAATCCTAACCTGGAGGTTTAGGCAAGTGTTCAACCACTAAGAAAGAGTAGGCTTTTCCTGCAAATGTGAGTTTCCAGCATATTGTAATATGGTGGGTAGCTGGGACCCCTGTCTTCAAGGAGCTCCTAAAAATGAAGCAGAGGGGATCCACTGAGTATGCACCAACTGCTACTTATGCATTTTTAAAATTATTAACTCAATCCTCAAAACCATCTCATGAAGTCCTAGTATTATTGTCATTTTGCAGAAAAATGCTGAATTACAAAGAGGGTGAGTCCCTTCCCCAGGTCACAGTAGAAAGAAGTGAAGCTCAGATGTGAACCCAGATGTTCTGACCCTATGGTCTGCTCAATCTGAAGTGCTGAAACCCACCTCTGCAAAGTTTCTTTGAGGAACACATTTGTACTACCTGTAGCTATATCAGCGTTTGCTGACCCTACTCACGTGTAAGCTTCCAGGTAAGGGTCCAAGGCTAATTCATGCTTAGCCAGGAGTAGGAGCTGGATAAATGTGTGTTATGCCAAACTAAAGATGCAGTTTTACAGAGACTTTGTAATCTTCCTGGGGCAGGCTAAAAAGGGAGCTGCTTGTGGCTAGCTACATGGAAAGCTAGCAATTTAAGACAATGGTGCTAGTGGGGATGGATTTGGATGGAAAATTCTTAACAGGTAAAATCTAATTTGTCTCTAGATATGACTTTATTCACACCATCACTACTATAAATTGTTCCTTATGATTTTTGCTCACTCAAGTTTTTTCAGAGATAAGCTCCCCATCTTTAGAGTATATTCAGTCGCTGAATAACTCAGTGTGTGACCTGGGAAAGAGTTCTACCTCTTTGGGCTTTGGTTTCCCCATCTTTAAACTGCAAAAATAATGTCATAAAGGAACCTCTGGGACGCCAGTATATACAACAGACAGAAGGTGCCCATGCCCTGAGTTCACCCAGCAGATGTCTTCTTCTCCATGTTAGCCTCAGAATATCTCTGCTGAAGGTGAGGATTGGACCAGACTGTTTCCAAGGAAATAATCCAAATATATTAAAATAATTAATAATAATAATACAATAATAAAGTTGCTTCAAAATAGCCTAGCCATTGAGAATGGTAGCTAGAGTCTCACTACAGGGCCTGAGTGCCTGAGCGACTGTGAGATGCTATGTCCCTGGTGGGACAAGAAGGTAACTTGGTCTGGTCCTGTATGGTGGGCTGGGAGCTAAGGCTGCGGGCCTCGGGCTCCTTGCTGAAAACAGACTGAGTGCCATGGCCCTGGTGAATTAGAAATTTTATCCAGCAACTCTTGGAGATTGATTTTCCGTCTGGGGATCTGACCTCTTGCTTCACTTAGCAGAGGAGATCAGACTGTTCTGGGAGGAGTCAGTGAATTGGCCTTTGGAAAGGCCCTCCCTTGCTTTCTCTTTTCTTTTCCTTTCTTTCTTTCTTTTTCTTTTCTTTTTTTGTTTTTTATTTGTTTGTTTGTTTAACACTGTTTCAAAAGGTATTTTTTATTACTTCCAAGGGCTCAACACTACTAGTTTGAATCCTTCTTGGCCATTAGAGCTTTAAAACATCCATACCGCCGCCCACATCAGTCCTTTGTGCTGGATAAGTATTGAAGCTTTAATTTCATTTATGTCATTGGATTTATATAAAAAAAAAAACCCTTTGAAATTGGGTATGAATGCCCCCATTTTCTTTGTTTTTGTCATGTTCACAGACCCCTTATGTCAATGCCTCAAGAGTAGAATCTTTCTTATCTCAGAATCTCCGGAGCCTAACAGCTTGACAGAGAAGCTGCCTGGCAAGTTTTTGTTCATTAATTGAGTAGATACCTCTAGGTACAATGGTAAGCAAAATAACCATGGCCCCAGACTTTATCACATCTGCAGGTGAATGAGAGAGAAAGTTAAATCGATGAATAAAATATATGCTCTATCTTGAGTTAAGTGCTACAAAGGGGAAAAAAAATGGTTGAATGGGAAAACAAATTAGAATGACAGATGAATAAAAGTAAATGACCTCAACTCCTAACTCTAGATGTCTCATCTCCTCTCTGTAAATGGTAATCATTGCCATTGCTTTAATTATCACAACTGCTACCATTTCTTGTGTACCCACTACATTCTAAACTGTATGCTAGCATCTTCACATTGATTATATCAAATTTCCACAATGACTCTGCCTGTTAGGCATCCTTATCCCTTATTCAAGATGAAAAATAAGATACAGAGAATATAATTAAATTGTTCGTGATCAGAGAGCTTATAACTATCATAGATGAAATTTGAATCAAAGTTGGTCTGACATTCTGTTCTCAGCAAGGGGAAAAGAAAAACCCCATAAACTCTCAATATTATCACAGGGGTTCAGCAGGCAGCCCAAAATGAGAAATAATACATCATATTACCTGGTAAAAAGTCTATTCTACTAGGTGAGAGGACAAAAAGAAAGAAGAAAAAACCTGGCTGGAAAGTGGATGGGAAAAGGAGGAAGATAATATTCTTGAATTGGCCATCTTATCAGCCTAACAATAATAAATGATCACCATGGCAACAGGATGTCTAATTAATGACAGATGTTGAATCACTTTAAAAGCCACACCAACCAAATGCCAAGCTGATACCATAAGCTTTTCTGCCGTGCCACAGCTGGGCTGATCATGCTATGATCATGTTGGAGGAACCCATCTTTTGAGGGTGGAAGAAACTCAAACTCTGGGTTTGGCATCAAATTTGAGTCTGAGTCCCAAACCTGCCATTCCTGAGCTCTGTTGCACTGAGCAAGTCATCTCATCAAAGGAGGGAGGCAGTTATTGTTATTTTTATCATTATTACTATAGTACCTTTCCAAGAGAGCTTGCCTTGGAATCACAAGGCTGTGTTCTGACTGCTTCATTTGAACAAGTCACTTAAATGCTCACATTTTTTTAGTATAAATCTTTAAAATGCTCTGCCCATATTATAAAGCTTGGGTCTTACTTGATCTCTCTGCACTAACATGGAAGCAATATTAGTACCTCCCTCATAAGGTGAAAATTGGATGAGTTAATAGGTAGAGCATTGATAACATGCTGCCGAGTCAGGCTGCCTTATATATTCATGGTGCTGGTGGTGGTGAAGGAGGAGGAGAAGAAGAAAAAGAAGGGGGAAGAGTAATTGAGATAATACATGTGCATAGAACTGTTTAAACACCATGTGGTACAAATAAGGGGCATTCATAGTCATCATCAAATATTTCTGGCCAGTCCCTGGAAAAGTCAGCTCATTCACATGGTGGTCAGTTTCCTCAAAGTTTCCATTGTCTCTGTTGCCTTTTTATTAAGCCCACTCTGTATGCCTGCTCTGATCCCTGACTGTGCTGTTTTAGGTGGGAAAAGAGAACGAGGTCAAAAATTGACAGAAACCATGAAAAAACTTTGCTCAGAAACCAAGTTCTCTACAGGCTAGGATTTCCCAAAGAATGTGTTCTGGCATATTAAAAGTTTTCCTGGAAAGAATTATCTTGGGAAATGCTACATTCTAATTAACTAATCATTTTTTAATAGCAAGACTTCATGTAAATATGCATTATGAATCTCCTAAGTTGGGCAACCATATAGAATATGATGTTTCCCAAATTTACTTGGCCAAAGAATTTGTTTTTTAAGGCATGTCTTACTTTCCCAAAGATCAAGGAACAAACATTGGGAAATGCTTCGTAAAACCGTGATCAAGACTATCAAGCCCATTAAAAGCAATTCGAGGAAACAAACTAGGAAACTCCTGGTAACCCTCCCGTTGACCCATGTGTCTATTTAACACATTGAAAGAGCACCAGGGCTGGATTTGGCAGTGACTATATGCTGGAGAATGAAAAAAAAATAACAAGTAAGACCAGAGCGTTTTCTTTTTTTTTTTTAATATACTTATTTTTATGTGGTGTTGAGGATTGAACCCAGTGCCTCACAATGTGAGGCAGGCACTCTACCACTGAGCTACAGCCTCAGCCCCAAAACTGAAGCATTTTCCAACCTCTTGGAGTTATCCTGGGCCTGTTGGGGAGAGAAAGAAGTTTATGGCCCATTTCAATACAGAAGGAGAATGCAGGGTGCCATGGTACAGGAGCAGGGGCTTCTTACCCAACCTGGTGGGTCAAAGAATGTTCCCCAGAGGAAGTAACTTTTGAGCAGGGACACAAAGAGTTACAGCTGTGTGCCGTATAGGAGCTTACCACTCTCTCATGCATAGCTGTATTGCATCCCCGTAGCAACCTTCCTAGTAGACTGAAGTATGGTAAAAGTTAAGTGATAACAACTACTGAATGAGCTCCAACACTGGCCAGGCATGGTTCTGGGCATTTAGCAAATCTGTTGGATTCAATCTTTACAACAATGAGTGGTATCCTCGGTTTACAGTGAGGAATTGAGGCTCAGGGGAGATCAGTGATTCTCCCAAAACTACACATTAAAGTTACTGTAAAACCGGGACTTCAACTCAGATATGCCTGATTCCAAAGCAGACAGATTTACAGTGTACTCTACCAGTGCCAGGCCAGGATGGTGGCTAGTCCAAGACAGTTTTCACTAGACTGAGAAATGTGGAAAAGTAAGCAGAATGTCATGGATTCTTCCTTAAGCTATTTTTTTTTCCTTCAATAATGTATGTGATAGTGAGAAATGTTCTTCCCCAGTTTTTTGGTGTGGAAAGTCCTTTGTTCTATAGCTGTTTTGTTTTTATTGCTTTGTCAGAGAATGCTTTTTGTTTGTTTGTTTGTTTTAGTTCTTACTTGGTAAAACAAAAACCAAACAACAACAACAAAATTGCTAGCCCTTGTCAGTTTCCAAAGTCATTCTGAAGTTTTACCAGTTAGAAAATCTGAAAATTTTAGAAATACTATATGCGCAGCTTAAATAACATACCCATTAACAAGAGAACTGTGAACAGCATGTTCCTTTAAGTCCTGTTGGTTCAAACTTGGGCGAGTTTCTAAATTTTTTGTGTGCCAGTGCCTAGCAGCCAGTGGAGATAAAGATAATCTGGAATCTTCCAAAATGCATGTGTGCACACACATACACACACACACACGGACACATGAGGATGATTTATACTGGTATGTGAACATTCTTTTTCTAATAACTACTTACTTATTTCAATGTATGTTAGAAAAAAATAATGGGCATCAAACCTGAGTATTCATAAACATTTTGCTTCAGATAAGACAAATTTTAAAAGAAAAAAAAGGATTTTATTCATAATTTAGAAAGCTATTTCATTGCCTATAAATACTCCAAGTAATACCTGGATATGGAAACATTTGTGAAGATGGTGCATGAATTTCTGAAGTTTGTGAAATAGTAAGATAATATGTGTGAAAATGCCTCATGCATGAAAGTGCCCAGTGAATGCTCCCTTCCTTCCCAAGTCACTTGGCAAGCAGGGTGGCAGATCCCCAGAGAAAACCTCATAGCATTAGACTCCCATTCCAGTGCTCCTTCCAGGAGGCCCTCTACTAGGGTGCTTCCTGTCAGCCTAGCTCCTTCCATCCTGCCATAGAAGAATAGCAAATACAGATATTTCAGAAATTACTTGGGGCTCAAAAACATCCTGATAAGTATCAATCATAAACAACAATCATAAACAGCAATAAGAAAGTAGACAGTATTACTGTTTGGAAAAATAAGAATCAGAATCTGAAAACTGGAAAGGCCCCTGGAGGTCATTCTACCTAAACCCTCCTTTTACAGATGTGGAATCTGAGACTCAGAGAGAAGGGTTTTGTTCACGGCCAGAGAGCTCATTGCTGGTCAAACTAGAATGAGAATTCATTTAAAAAATGCATATGTAGAATTTCACATATAAAAAATACCACATATTTCCTCCAGAAAAGTAGCAGGGATGTTCCACAAAAGCACTTAACTTGGAAAAACCTAAAAATGTTGAAGGTCATCTTCCCACTCTGTCAAGAAAGAGAACATTGTAAATCACCATCGGAGGAGATGCTCCTGGTTGTATTTTTTTAAATTTGTTTTGATTGTGGTAAAATACACATAAAATTGACCATCTGAACCATTTCTAAGAGTGCAGTTAAGTGGTATTGAGTGAGTTTCTACTATTGTGTAACCATCACCACCTTCCATCTCTTGAACTCTTTTCATTTTGCAAAACTGAAATGGTGTTCATTAAACAGCAGCCTCACACTGCAGCCTCCCTAATCCCTGGCAGCCTCCATTTGACTTTCTGTCTCTGAATTTAACTGCTCTACCTACCTCATATAGGTGGAATCATATGGTCATTGTCTTTCTATGACTGGTTCATTTCACTGGGCATAATGATGTTCTCAAGGTTCATCCTCATAGTAAGTAGTCTGTCAGAATTCCTCCTCCCTGGTTGTCCTCTCCTGTGTTTCTCTCATCATAACCATCATTGTCATGAGGACGCTGACATGCTTAACATTTTAGGAACTTCTTTCTAGCAGGAGATATAGATGGCCCAGGTGTAAAGGACAGCAGCAATGGGGCATAGTGTCTGAGAACTTGGGTCTCTTCTTCTGGACTTATAAAGAGATGACACAGGAGATAAACAGAATTCCATGCTGTGCCCCCACCCTCAACCCCAAATTCCTATATTGCCACTTCCCCAAGTCTTAGCCACAGCCTTGGATTCCATCGTACCTCCATAACTTACCAGATGTGTCATCTTGGCAACATGGTGAACCTTTCCAGGCCTCAGCTCTGTCATCAGTAAATGGATAGAATGATTCCAATGTTAAGAAAGCCAGACTTTTTTTTTCTTCTGAGTTCTGAGACCTTTTCTGTAGTTTTATGAACTTGAACATAGTTTCTTAAATTAAAGAATGATACTAGTACTACCTATTCCACTGGGTTGTTCAGAAACAATGTGATATTATGTGACATTTAGGCCATACTGAGATGCCTTATTCCAGTCAAGGATCTTTAAGTGACCTCTTGACATTGGGAAGGAGCAAATTCTAATTGAATTGTGTAGGTTCTGCTTGTCAGGTGCATTATTTTTTTTTTTATCATAAACACTGAGTAGAATTGTGTGATGGTGCTTGGCCCTTCACATCATCATCCATCTCCCCAGCTAGTTGCAACCATCCAGCCCTGCAAACCCCCACCCTTTGACCAGCACCTACATGATGCTCAGAAAATTACAGATACTTTCTCCCCCACCCTCAAAAAGGGAAAAAAGTGTTTCTTTGATGCATAGGGAGGCAGTGGTCATCTGCCTGCATTTTTTTGTTCATGAGGACATTCCTTCCTTTTTCTTGATTCTCTTGCCCCTCCAATCCCCTCAGGGCCTCATGGCAAAGGTGCCATTCACTCCATCTCTAAACTGTGGCAAAGCAGAATGCTCAGGTATAGAAACTGATTTCAGCTCCTCTCTGAAGCGCAGCATTTCTCTTTGCTGACGAGTTGAGAATCCTTTTTCCCTGCTACAGACACACCCCTCTCCTTTTATTTGATACACAGGACAGCTGTTCCCCAAAGGATGAACCCATTAACTTTCACCAGAGTTGACTTGTTTTCCATCGAATGTTTCTGCTTAAAGAGAAAGCCTTTTTAAAGGGCTGAGCACACACTGAGCGTGTGTACTTAATTTTTAATATGTGTGTGCCCACTGCCAAGAGAACAGAGGAACCTTAAATAATAATGAAACCGAATTGTGAATGTTGTATGTTTTATGTGGCATTGATTCCTAAATATACTCTTAGCAGCCAGGTATTATTTAATACAGCCCCATTAATCAAGCTGCCAAATCTAAATGAAAACCATATTTAAATATACCTAATAAGATTATGGCTTTGAGTTGAATATCAAACTAACGTTACTACATTTTTTTTCTCCCAGCAAACCTTCATTCACTGCCTTATATTTTTACTCTGAAAGTATTATTTTCACTCTGAGTTCTTTTGTGTTATGAAGCCAATCTTGATTATAAAGTAATTTATACTACACACTTTCAGCATCATGCAGGTTTCAGCCGAGTCTCTAAATGTAAATGTTTTAGAGAGGAAAGAACAACACAGACTTCTTTTTCTGGATGAAAAATGAGATGTCTCTTCTTCTTGGGGTGAGCCCTTGAATTAGAAAGGAAATTAATAATTATCTTAGAGATCCTGAATTGTTTGTAGCTTCTGTAATAAATGGTGTCTGCCTTTTGAACTGTTGTTGCTTTTAGTATTTTGTACTAAATGTTCTGGTTTTTTTTTTTTTTTTTTTTTTTTTTTTCTTTTGACAGTTAATGTTTCTGTTGGTTTTGCAATAGTGACACCTAGGGGCGCTAGGGAATATTGTGTGGGCTACTAAAACGCTCTTTTTCAAAAGCAATCCCTTTGTGGAGATGGATTGACAAAGTGTGTGTGGGTCATTGGGGCTGAAGGAGAAAGAAGGCAGGTGGAACATGGGTAAGACAGAGAGCCAGTCCTGTCCACCAGACTTCTGATTTGGAGACAAACAGGGAAGGGAGGTAAATAAAATATCTTTTACAAAGAGCTTACTGAACCTGGGGTCATGTACTGTTCTAGCAGATTTTCAGAGCTAGTAATACAGTATTGTATTCACTTACTGTGTTTAACTCTTGCTCTTTTCTGCAGCAATTTGCTTGCTGTTCTTGCTCTTGTAACAGGCATTTCCGCAGAGACTAGAAAGAATGATATTGCATGTCGTTCTCTAACTTGCTGGCTTCTAGTCATTTCTTGCTTTACACATCTCCAGTTGTTCTTCTCTTTATTTAATATTTTCTATCCATGTTTGTCCTTATAAAGTTGTATTTCAGACTTTTCGCCAATTCATTCTCTCCACTAATATGTTATTATCATTTCTTCTAGTTTCTGGGTCCTTACAAGTTTATTCATGTTTTCATGTCTTAAAACTTAACTCCTTGCTTAAAAATAATAAATGCATTCCAAACATATTAAAATTCTCTGATTACATAAGTGCTGATAAACAATTCTTATAAAGCTTTAAATACTATATTAAATTCAAAATAGGGAACATGTGTTTAACTTTGTACATAGTAGAAATTCTAAGCTTCATTTTAAAAAGGAATAAATACAGTGCACAGCAATGCATATAATTCTCTTAGACAAGTATTACCTATATGTTGTATCTCTTTAAGATGTTAATGGACATCATTTATTGATGCTTTATTATATGTCAAGCACTATTCTAATCACTCTGTGTAAAATAACTCATTAAATCACCAGAGTAGCATGGCTCAGGAACTGTTTTTATCTCCTTTTTATACATGTCCACGAACTGCTGTGCATGTAGCAAGGGAAACTTCAGCAAGGCAGTACATGAGATTGTCATTGGTAGCAACAGTATAAGAGTTAGTATAATTCATTATTTTTATTTATTTATATATTTGGGTACCAGGGATTTGGACTCAGGGGCACTGGACCACTGAGCCACATCACCAGCCCTATTTTGTATTTTATTTACAGACAGGGTCTTCTAGTTGCTTAGTGCCTTGCTTTTGCTGAGGCTGGCTTTGAACTTAGGATCTTTCTAACTCAGCCTCCCATCCCTTACAGGCATGCGCCACCACGCCCAGCTGATTAGTTCTTTCTTCAGCTCTTTGGGAGTCAGTTTCACTGTGCTGAGTCCCACTAGCCAGCTCTTCCATTGGAACTCAATAATATCCCTCACTCTGCTGTCTCTGGCTACTTCTATTGAAAGAGAAACACCTGCCCCCCAAGGGACAATGCAAGAAACAAGCAATAACAAATAATTGATTTCAGGTAGGAAGAAGTGTTATAAAAGAGAGTAAAACAATGTAAGTAAATAATGATTGGATGGGTAGACTGGGTATGTGAGCAGTTGAGAGAGGCCCTCCTGAGAAAAGAAGGATGTTTGAGATGAGCCCAAATAGCAAAGGACAAAGGCTCTCGGGTGTGAGTGAATTGAACATGCCTGAGGAAATGTGAGAAAACCAGGGAGGCTGGAGGGTGCTGAGAGTAAGAGGACTTTTATGATGTGAATTTCTTTTTTTCCTCCCATCTCAACTCTGTGACACTGTGTTTCCCATCTCAGACCCTGGTTTCACTGAATTCAAAAACATGGTTTTGAAGGGCAAATCCTGAAGTATCATCCAGTAGAGAGTTGGGGAAGTATACCTGGGAAAGATTGCAACCTGTGTGTCTTCCTCTTGTGCATATTTCCATCCTATGAAGTCAGATCAAAATAAACAAAAGGTAGAGTGAGATCCCAGCACATTTATGTATTTTCAGGGACCCATAGCACAGAACAAGCCTTGGGTGTCCTTCTTTTCATAGACTGTGTGGGTGATTCTGCTTTGTGGGTCTGCCTCGACACTACACTGGAAGCTGACTGAGGACAGATCTTATCTCTTATCTCTTCAATCATTTTTCTCTGTTGCATTTATTTATTCAGTAAATGCTTCTTGAGTGCTATCTAGATGCCAGCCATCTGTGTCAGGCCCACCTCTCCACTCACATTTGTACATTGTAGAAATTCTAAGCCTCATTTAATGATGGACAACATTGATTGATGCTTATTATATGCTAAGCACTGTTCTTATCACTCTACATGAAATAACTTATTTAATCTCCACAATAGTATGGGACAGAATCCTGACCAGGGAGGACTCAGTACTTACTCTCAAAGTTCTCCTGCTATTAAAGAAGAGAGATACCATAAAATAGGTAACTATAATACTGTGTGCTCTGTCCCCAGCCTTGAGGAGTCAGAGAAAACTTTCCAAAGAAAATGACTGTTGAGCCAGGACTTTAAGTGTAAATAAACAAAGGTGAATGCAGTTGTATATGTGTGCTTATGTGCATGTAATGTGTGTGTATGTATGTTGAGGAGCCAAAGTGAGAAGAATTTTAAATCTTGGGAACAACAGACTCATGAACTCAGAAATGAACTCAATTTTGTATTATATAAAAGCAAAAATGAAAGAATTTCCCCCACACACACATGTTGTAGGAACAGCTCATGAGTTGGAGGTATAGGGCCAAAAGGCATTTTGCTCATTCACCCTAAGATATCATTCTTTCCCATATTGTCCATCATTTCCCCTTAGATTCCTATGGGGACCCACATCCTTATTAAAAGGTTGCCAGGTAGATCATCCAGTGGTATATTGAGAGAGCAGGCTGAGCATGCATCTTATTCTAGAGATGACCCTATCTATGGAACTGGACATATCCAAAGTTCAGTGGCCAGTATTTCTGTTTTTCTGAATGCTGCCTGAATAGAACTACAGGGTGAACAAGTGAATTTAAAAAGTAAGTAAGAACATCAAGGCTGTATATGAAAGAGAGAGGGGCTATAGTATATGTGTTCCAGATGCCAGAGGAAGAAAGCTGGTATGGGAAGGGAGAACCTGGGGCCTAGTCTGTTCTCTACCACTAAGTTGTGGTGTGGCACTGAGTAAGTAGCACTCCTCCAGCCTGTACTGTGGAGCTGTTCCAGGCAATATCTAAGGTTCCTAACAGCTCTGGAATCCACATCCTTCCTGAACAGCAGCCCTGGGACCACACTCCTCCAGAGGTGTGGGCATCATGGGGCTCAGAGCACCTTGAGAAGCTGTCCTAATCTACCATGTTCTTTAGACAGTTCTGCTTGTTCACTGCCTGTGCTCCTGCAAGGCTATGGGTGGCCACACCTCTGATGTCCTCCCTCTTTCCTTTGTGTCTGTTATTCTAAAGGGATCTGTGAAGCTGGCTATTCCAATTCAACCTTTCATTGGATCTTGTACAGGGAGCCTCTGAGCTGCCCATTCCCCCTGGCCCCTCTAGCATCACAGCAATTCCACTGTGCAGGTGCCAGCCCCTCCACTGGCCACTTGTGTGACTTTGATCAGGTTTCTTAATCTCTCTGCACCTCTACTCCCTCGACTGTGAAATGTGGATAACGTGTTCCTGGCAGGGACAGTTTTCACCAAGGATTAGTGAGATGATCCACATAACACAGTTAAAAGGAGAAATGCAAGTATTAGTTATTGTTTGTCCTAATTGTTCCTTCAGCCCTTCATTGCTGCCTTCCTTCTTCACAGATTTTCTTTCCAGCTCTCACGCAAGCACTAGGCATACAGAGGTAACTAGGACACTCTCTCTGTCCAAAGGAGTTCTGTCTAGTGCCATTTGTTGAGTGGTTTCCATGTGTCCAGCACTTTGTCTAGATTACTTCATTGAATCCCACTCCATTGCAGACCAATGTTTATTCTTCTCATTTTGTGCTGGAGGAAACTGTAGCCCAAAGAATTCATGTGACATTCCCAGCATCACACAATTAATAAATAAAACCTTTGGAATTGGAGCTCAGATCTTCTAGACTCCAAATCAAGTGATCCTCCCACCACCTTACCAGGCTGCCACTGCATTGGTTTGAAAGGAAAAAGGAGAGTGAATGATGGAATGATCATAATGGGAAAGAATCGCTTCGTCTGGGGCTGTCCACTTCCAGCTTTCAGAAGGGGTGGGAGACTAGGTTTGTGAGCCCAGCTCCCAGCGGTCTTTGCTTCAGCCCATCTGAAAAGGATCTGTCTTTAAAAGCAAGGAGCCAGAAAAAATAATTCATACTAAAAACAAACTCTGTCATGAGTCATTTGACTTTGCTTTCCCCTGAACACATAGTTTATGTCTTGGGCGAGCTAAGGCTAAAGGAACATCTGATATGTTTTAAGCTAGCAGAGCCATTATTTAAGGCTCTTCACATCCAATATGTGCCCATTGGACCCCATGGTTTAAATCACAGCTTGTGCTTACGGGACCTGACAATTTGTTATTTTGTTGTACTTGTATTGGAGTGTGATTGTGTACATGTTTTATCAAGCTGACAAGAATCATTTTGCTCCATGATTCAGAGGTTCTCAGGCTATCAGCTAACCCATGCACTTGTCATTCTGGGTGAGAGTGTGCATAGACAGGAATGTGTATATGTGTGCATGTGCTCAAATACAGGAGCACCTATGCAAAGGAGAGAGAATAGGGGAAACAGGCATCCAGACAGGTACCTAACATTCCCACTGGCAAAGGAGGAAGCCCCAGCCTAGGTTGGTGTTTCTCCCCTGAATGAGATAACACAGAGCACAGACAAGTGGCTCTGTGGCCAATTTGCTTTTCTTTAAGCAAAAAAAAAAAATATTACAGGAATACACTTACATTGTAAAAACACGAACAACAGAGAAATACAGAATAAATGGTGAAAGGCATGAACTTCCCAGAGGCCATCACTATTCCATACTTCCTGTGTCTGCCTAACTTTTTCAATGTACTCATACACATGCACACACAGAGTCACATGGTAGAAATTGTTCAACTTTTTTTTTTCATTTACAAGGTATTTTAGAATATGTTATCCTAAAATACAGAGCTTCCCAGTGTCTATTCCATACTAACAGTAGTTCCAGAGTCGACATATATTTAAAAATATTAATTAGGTTCCTATTGGTAGACACATTAACTTGTTCCTACTGTTTAGCTGTCACAAACTGTGACACAAGCATGCTGTTGGTTTGGTTCTTCATACACAAGTATGAGGATTTCTTGGAGACATGGGGAAGTGGGATTGCTAGTGAAGGATTGGTGCATTTAAAATTTTGTTAGCTATGGCCAAAATATCCTCCAAAAAGGCTGTCCCAACTTGTATCCCTGCCAATGATGTCTCTACACCTTTGCCAACATTGGATATTGTCAATCACTGAACATTTTCACAATTTCTTGAACAATTGACTGCTCATATCCTTTGTCTTCCTGATTTACTGGTAAAATGGACATACTCTTGGTATCTATGGGCCACTTAATGGCCTGTGAATACCCTTTCTTCATTTTCTTACAGGACTCTGTCTTTTCCTCATTGATTTCAAGGAGTCCTTTGCCCGTCATAGGTACTGAAGACTTTCTTGGGAACTGTTCCTGTCCCCTTGCTCTGAGTGTTGCTTTAATTCTCTGTATAATGGGACTAATCACAACTCTGAAGTGTTGCTGGGAGGTTTACCATAGCACATGTTTCAGCACATGACAGTTTTCCACACATTTGTTTTTGCCTTGCCTGGTTAAAGGCCTTCTCCCCACTCTCCTCTGGACTTTAAAAGTAACTGGTCAATGAAAACTGTTGACTTCTATCCTTTCTGAGGATTTTGTAGCCAATAGTGAAGGCACAGCTTGCTTAAGAGTCTGAAGCAATTTCTTAATGATACATCTCAGTGGGCCTAAAGGAAACGAAACACCTACACCATTACTTAATGCAGGAAAATTCTACAGGGTGGCCAACCTTGTTGAAGGGGGGTGGGGTCAGGCCTCTGGAGGACTGCTCCCATCCATGTGGGTGGGGAGTTCCTTCTTCTAGAGCTTTCATAGCTCTTGGACTCCCTACCTCCTGTCTGTGGCCTTTGGAATCATCCCCCCTTGTCATCTCATCTGATATCCCTCACTTCTTTTTTTTTTTTTAAGAGAGAAAGAGAGAATTTTTTTTAAGATTTATTTTTTTTTTTTTAGTTTTTGGTGTACACAACATCTTTATTTTAACATCTTTATTTTATTTTTATGTGATGCTGAGAATCGAACCCAGCGCCCCGCACATGCCAGGCGAGCATGTTACCGCTTGAGCCACATCCCCAGCCCAAATCCCTCACTTCTTAAAGCAACACAGTGCTAGAGACTAAGAGCCCAGACCTCAGAGCCAGACTGCCTGCGTTTAATACCCAACTCTGCCATTCTGCCCGTGAGGTCTGCGGCAAGTTCCCTAAACTCTCTGCCTCTGTTTCTCTGCCTGTTAAATGAGGATACTAATATCCCCTTCCTCATAGAGGATACTAATATCCCCTTCCTCCCCCAGAGGCCTGACCCCTCCCCTTCCTCATTATAAAGTGTTTGGCACATGGTATATTATTACAGAAGCCACAAGAAATAACATGTAGCATCTGCATCCTAGTTCCTCTTTCATGGACAGTTAACTTCTAATACCTTGCTTATTTTGGATTCCACTCTCTAATTTGTAAATGAGTATAAAAATATCACCTCATGGCATTGCTGGGAAATTCCAAGAGGACGATGTACGTAATGTTTACAGACAATCAGCAAGTGAGTGGCTACTCTGGTTATGATTATAAAAGGACAGGAGTAGAGAGGGTAACACTCCTGGGGGAAGTATCCCATCTTCAATAGTAATGGGGTTGGGCATACTGGGTTAGAATTCAGCTGCCACACTCAGCCTTGTGACCTTGACCTCAGCTCTCCAAAATTATTTCCTGATGTGTAAAACTGGCTCAATAATGGCACCTACTTCTAGGTTCATTATGAAGAGGAAATGATGATAAATTGGCATATAGACAGTGCTTGTTGCATCTCTTGTCCAACCATGGAAAAATTCCTGCTTGTAGCCAAGGGGCAGTGGGCAGAAGTAATAGCACCAGAGCCAGAACCCCAACTGATACCACTCTGGCAGGTCTGGAGCACAAGATAAAAAATAGGATGAAAACTGAGGAAAGGAAACTGAGGCAGAAGCCTGGTCATTATGAAATAGGCCAAAATGATTGGGGCAGAAAGATAACCCAATTAATTATGTCCATCAGGATTTATCTACAGCATTGTGTTTCTCTGTAATTCTTAAAACCATCTCTTTGGAAAGGTACTATTTCCAATTTCACCCAGTGAAACTGAGGTTCAGAGAGATTAAGCGACTTACTGGCCCATGGTCACACAACTAAAAGTGCAGGAACTGGGATTTCAGCCAAGGTCTGTCTGACTCTAAGTCCCTAATGCTGTGCTGTCAATAGTATATGCTGGGAGTGACTCAGAGGCCAAGCTGGAGGGGGAGGTGGGCAGGGGTGACTGCTTCTCTGGGTGAACAAAAGTGGTAGCAGTGGGGGCTATAGGTCTAGAGCTGACTAGCTTCATGTAAAAATTGGGAAATTTTACCCTGAAGGACAAGAGAGTGTTTTCAGCTGTACTCTGTGTACTAGACTGAGGGTAAACCAAAACACAGCCATAAATAGCCTTCCACAGAGTCTCATCACAACAGCCTTCTGTTTGGAGAGGAGTGTTGTATACCCTGCCCCATGCATGATGCTTGGCCATGGCCATTTGAGTTGGATGACCTGGCTGTGAAGGGAGACAAAGGAATCTTCCGATGACCCCCCCAACCTTAGAGCCTCAGCAAACAGTCTGACCCAAGGAATCTGTGTCCCTGTACTTCCTCAAAAGTAGCCCTCCCTAGAGCCAGCTCTCTGAAAGGACTTTCTTCATTGAAAGGGTGTGTCTGAGTTAGAGAATATATTTGTAAAGCTTTCTCTAATTTAAAAAAAAAAAAAAAAGCATTAAAGCCAGAAGGGACTTAAGTGAGTCGTCTTTACTCACGCATTTAAAAGATGGGGACATTCAGTTCCAGAGAGATAGGTGACATTCCTAAGATTCTACAGAGAAAACCTGAGAGTGAAATTCAGACCTCCAAATTCATAGTCCTAAATGTGTGATTGTGGCCTGGTGAACCCTTTCTGTGTGGTGACAAGGGCTCTGCCTATCTTAGCTCAGGGCTGGGATGTGCAGGAAGTGGGAAGGAGCCTGGGTTTGTCCTAGGTGCCTTCTATCTCCCCCATTCATCTTTATTTCTTCCCCCATGTCAAAATTGACCACTCCTGTGTGCTCAAGTTTTGTTTCCTGAGAAGCAGACTGGGATTTCCGTAGTCACTGCTGTTCACTGTTCCAGGCCTTTCTTCTACTGTGCACTGAACAAGCAAAAGGACCCTAATCCAAGGAAATACCAGGCTTAGCCTCTGCAGAATGAGTTTCCTTGGATAAGATCTGGCCTCCCCCAGGTACCCACGTTCGTCTCAAGGGTGCAGAAGAGGAAGAGGAAAGGGACGGACATTAGCTCATCACCTGATACACACTAGAGGTTTGCTTGTATAACCACATTCAGTATTTAAATTAGGTCATGTGAGATAGGAAGACATTCACCTCTCCATTTACAAAGAGGAATTGGAAGGCTAGAAAGGTAAATCACTTCCTCAAAGCCAAACAGTCAGCAAGTAAGAAAATGGGACCTGAATGGAGATTTGTTTAAAAATGCAAATTATGAGTTTTCTCCAGCTCACCAAGCTAAACAAGGACCTGTCAGCTAGGCTGTTGTTCTCAAGTATCATTAGAAGGCTTCCGTAGGCAGAGCTAGTTATATAATTTACAGGGCCCAGTGAAAAATGAAAATTCATGGTCCTTTCCAGAAGCAGGGAAGTTTCCCCTTCCTTCAGACCTGTTGTCTTGACTGGCAGATGGCAGGTGTCTTCCAGGACTTTCCAAATTCCACATGGGGATCCCCCTCCATCTTGCCAGGCCAACACCCTTAGATAGTGTGAGGGAGTGCCCATCGCTGCTCTGCTCCCCCCTGAGACACAGGGGACTCACTTCCTGGCCTGACCTTCCCTATACCTGTGCTCATCCTAAAGGGAGGAAGTGTCAAAGCAAAATACACCCTCCATGCAATCCTGTCACCATGCTAGGACACAGGTCTGGTAGGGCACCAGAACACAGGGACAAGACAGCCAGAAGTCAGTCCTGGAGAAGCAACAACAGGCCCCCAGCACGTGCTCTATTGTCTCACCAGTCTTCACTTACAAAACACCAATTCAAAGATAAAATTTTAAAAACTTGCAAGAAAGCAACTGCAGGTCATTAAACCCCAGCTTGGGTCCTCTGTGTATGGGGCTCTGTGTACTACATAGGTGATGTACCCATGCATCTAATCCTCAATGCATGTCCCTAAAAGAGTGTCATTAGTCCCTGGGAAATGAAAAAAATAAGAACAGCATGTTGAATTTTTAACAAGACTAAATGAGGCATGATTTCCCTTTATTCTGAGCATGGTAATCACATGTATGTGTGTTAAAATCTTTTTGTTATGAAATAATGATGAGGGTAGATGTTCAGCAGTTATTCTGTTTAAAGTCCCTAAATAATAAAATAAAAATCTGACAATTCTTTGCATGCCTCCAAAAGGTTTGGATATTTTATTAAGCTAAACTTTGGGAACCCATGGGCCAGGACCTCCAAGAAGATAGGCCTTCCTGCTTGTGGGGACAAAGCCAGTTCCTTATCACAGGCATTAGAAAGGCTTCCACCTGCACACAATGAGCAATTGCTGCAAACTTCAGTATTTTCTAGATACATTTTTTCTTCTTAGGAGTTTACAAGGCCTGGTGGAATCTGTCAGAGAAGTCAATGCAGAGCAGAGAAATAAAAAGCTAAATTCAAAGTCTAAAATTTCCCAGTTTTCTACCTTCCTCAAGAGAGCAAGACCTGATAACAGGTATTTCTCCAAATCTCCCAACCATCAGTTGCTCCTTGGAAATGAAGCAGAAAGTGATAGTACATCCCAGAGAGAACTGGATTATGTCTTAGGTCTTGATGTCATTAATAATAATAACATCCTCTCTCCTTCTTAAAAGTGTTTAGGACTCAAGATAAGTCTATTGGGATAATAAACCACAACCATTGTGTATATATACCACATTTTCTTTATCCATTAATCTACTGAAGGGCATCTAGGTTAGTTCCACACTTTAGCTATTATGAATTGTGCTGCTATAAACATTGATGAGGCCATGTCCCTGTAGTATGCTGTTTTTAAATACTTTGGGTATAGACCAAGGAGTGGGATAGCTGGGTCAAATGTGGTTCCATTCCCAGTTTTCCAAGGATTCTCCATACTGATTTCCATATTGGCTACACCAATTTGCAGCCCCACCACCAATGTATGATTGTGCCTTTTTCCCCACATCCTTGCCAACACTTATTATTCTTAATAGCTGCCATTCTGAATGGAGTGAGATGAAATCTTAGAGTAGTTTTGATTTGCATTTCTCTAATTGCTAGAGATGTTGAACGATTTTTCATATATTTGTTGATTGATTGTATATCCTCTTCTGAAAAGTGTCTGTTCAGTTCCTTGTCCCATAATATGCTGGGGGGGGTGGTGGAGGATTAAGTGAACTCTAGATAGGACAAAGGGGAAAAGGGGAGGGAGGGGGCAGAGGGATAGGAAAAACAGTGGAATTCGATGGTCATCATTACCCTAAGTATATTACATGTAAGAAGACAAGAAGGATGTGACTCTACTTTGCATACAATATGAAAAACTGTGCTCTATATGTGTAATATGAATTGTAATGCATTCTGTTGTCATATATAACAAATCAAAATTTAAAAAAATAAACCACAGCCACCCTAATTAAAGTTCCCTTTATCCCTCCCAAGGCAGGAAGCCCATGGTGGCTAGTCATGTCTTTCCTGCTAGAAGCCTGAGTAGGGTATCAGTGTAGAGTCTGCGGGATCCACTTACATCTGGGGCTTCAAAGACCTAAGGGTGGGTGAATCTGTGTGGCTCCAGAGGCTTTCCCCGTGGTATTATCTATGGGAGCATAAAATTGAAGGCCACGCCAGTGTCTGTCCTTTGATGAAGAAAAATCTATCTACACAGGGATTCACTGAATCTGGGAACAGACAGACATACAGTGCCTTCTGAGGATTATAGCCAAAATGGTTTTACTCTGTGGAATTAAACACAAAACAGACAGCTGATTGCTGTTAAATTTACACACACAGACCCAACTATTACAGTGTCTTCTCAGCTACAGACCCAGAGAGACTTTTCCTAGAATAGACCAGTTGTTGTGCTGGATTTGGGGATAAAAGGAGAGAAGGAGGAGAAGAAAGAGCAGGCAAAAGAAGAGAAGAAAAGGAGAGAGAAATAACAAGTCAGACATGTCGACAGTTTTGAAACACATGAAGTCTGTACCATTTAGCTGAGGTTGTGTTTTTCTTTTTATTCCATGTATTTGACAGATGAAAAGAAATCTCTGACACTGGCTGCAGATTCTCAGATTTAAGAACCCTCTCATTGACCCAAAGAAAGAGTTAAATGAATCACACTATCAAGGCCTTCAAACAAAGAAGAACTTGGGGAAAGCTTGAGAGTTTGCAGGGCATTTGGATGACATTTCTGGATGCCCTTTGTTTCCCCCTTTCAAGAAAAGCCCTTTCTTTCTTTGCCTTCTCACATAACAGCTTGAGATTCTTGTCACCCCCCACCCCCAAAATGCATTTGAACTTGCTGGGTTTGTTAAGAGTCGAGGCATGAAGCATTTTTCCATGGTAGAAAAGTTCTGGCATTCCACAGCAGAACTAATGTGGGATTTGGAAAGCCTGCCCTATTTGTGCAGTTAATTAGGGCTCCCCAAAGGCAGCTGATCCATCCATGTCACAGGAAACCTATCCTTTGATGAGGTGGGGGCCAGGGAAGGCTGAGAGTGCGTGAGCGCCCTGAGTTGGTGGGGAACATGGATTGTACACCTGTTCCCCACAGGCTGCAACACGGATTCCAAGGAGCAAGGCCATGTGCTTTGGGTCCCCAGCCCAAAATAATCAGAAAGGGTGTTGCCAGGGTTGAGTCTAATCCTGGAACAGTGGGTTCCTCTTGAATCAATGAAATGAGGTCTAGGTTCTAGCAGGAACAAAGTCTCAGCAGAAAAGCTACAGGTTTTAGACTCAAACAGACCTGTTTTCTAACTCTGGCACCATTAGAAGTTCTCCATTCTTGGAAAAGGAATTCAGTTACTTCTGAGCTCTTAATTTTTTTTTTCCATATGAAAGTGATACTGATGCCTACTCCTTGGGTCCATTACAACAACAAGAGCTAATTTTTGTTGAATAATTACTGTGAGTAGGGCACTATTCTAGGAGTATGGAATATATTAACTCTCCAGTCCTCTATGGATCATATAAAGTAAGTTCTATATTAGAGGTCAGCAAACTATGCCCCCCCATGTGAAATCCTGTCCTCTGTCTGCTTTTGCAATAAAGTTTTATTGGGCCACGGTCACTGCCAATCGTTCACTTGCACACTACAGATGCTTACATACTCCTACCGCAGGGCTGAAGAGTTGTAACAGACCACATCGCCCACAAAACCTGAAATAGTTGACCTCTGACCCTTCTTAGAAAAAACTGACTAACCCCTGCTTTAAATAATCCCAACTTGAAGAAAATAAGCCAAAGACA
Organism: Marmota marmota marmota; assembly: GCF_001458135.2. Classification (NCBI taxonomy): domain Eukaryota; kingdom Metazoa; phylum Chordata; class Mammalia; order Rodentia; family Sciuridae; genus Marmota; species Marmota marmota. The sequence goes on along the minus strand of NW_026000082.1, from coordinate 6,933,008 downwards.
TTTTAAGTAACCAAGATGAGGCAACACAGTCGGTTGGGCTTCTATGGTGTGAACCATACACAGTCTGACTCATGAATCTGTACTCTTCACCAGGGTCCTATAGCGTATCAAGTGCCTAAAGTGGTGTTTGGTCCAAAGGACATGCTTGGTACATCTGTTCCACTAGCCGTTCTCAGCATTCCACATGGTGCTGCTTATCTATGACCTATACCTCCCTTCACAGGCTCTTAGCAACCCCAGTCATCTTGGCCTTCTCTTGTGCCAGATGAGGAGGAGGTGGAGGAAGAGGAGGACAATGATTATTGGTACAAGGGATTGAAATCAGGGTGCTTGACCACAGAGCTAAATCCCCAGTGACCCCCTCCTATTCTAAATCATGAGAATGTTTATTTTAAAATAAATAATGTTTAGTATAGCATTGGAAGACCTTGTGCCAAATATTTGATTAACACATGCCTTTAGGAGAATTTTCTTCATGTTTCTTAAAATGTAATATATTTTTTATGACTGGTAGCTATTAAAATTAAGCAATCATGGGGCTGGGGTTGTGACTCAGTGATAGAGCGCTCGCCTAGCACATACAGAGCACTGGGTTCAATCCTCAGCACCACATAAAAATAAAATAAAGGTATTGTGTCCAACTACAACCAAGACAAAATATTTTTTAAGAAATTAAGCCATCAAAGTCTATCATAAATTTCTAAAATTTGAAGCAAAATAAAGAAGAAAATAAAAATTATAGCACCCCACCATCTGCAGGTCTCTCTATGTTGCTTAGGGCCTCAATAAGTTGCGGAGGTGGGCCTCTGTCTTACGTTGTCCTGCCTAAGCAGGAGAGATTACAAGCATGCACCACCAAGCCCTGCTCAGATTATATTTTCAACTCAGCAGAATTCTGGCTATTTTATATCAGTATCTCAGTCAAACAAACAACTCCATGAAATTTGGTGTCACTGTCTTCACTTAAAAAATAGAGACCCCTCCTGACCCCTGAGTTCGCAGTAATCTTTACTCTCTTTTGGGGATCCTCCAAGGGAATACTGCTAGGAGTTTTTGAATGTTTTATGCTGCAAACTAGCATTAAAGAAAAAAAAAGTAGGGGAGACTTGAGAAAGGATTATAATCTTATTGGGGAGAGAAAAATCTAAAGTCTTGGGACAACAGCAGGCATTTTATTTTATTGTTTTTCTTAATTTTTTAATTCTAATTAGTTATACATAACAATAGAATGCATTTTAACACATTGTACACAAAATGAGCACAGTTTGTCCTTCCTCTGGCAGTGCAGTGTCACACTGGTATTGTAATCATTCATGTATATAGGATAATAATGACCATCCTTCCCATCCCCACCCTTCCCCTCACTCTCCTCTGCATAATCCAAAATTCCTTCATTCTTCCCTATGCCTCCCACCCCATTATGGATCAGCATCCACTGATCAAAGAAAAATTCAAGCTTTGGTTTTGGGGGTTCGGCTTATTTCACTTAGCATGATTTTTTTCCAGCTCCATCCATTTACCTGCAGATGCCATAATTTTATTCTTTAAGGCTGCATAGTATTCAGTTGTGTATATGTGCCACATTTTCTTTATCCATTCATCCGTGGAAAGGCACCTAGGTTGGTTCCATAGTTTAGCTATTGTGAATTGAGCTGCTTTAAGCATTGATGTGGCTATGTCACTATAGTATGAACAGCAGGCATTTTAAAGTGAAGTTATTTAGCAGATTGCAAGTGGGAATGAATTCAGAATGCTGTGGACAGGGAAGGTGGGGGCTGCCAAAGTCTTCTTGGTCAAACATAAACTTGGCCTTGAATGTGGGGATGAATTTAGAAAGGAGAGATATTATCCTATTTTATAGTGAGAAAACTGAGCCCTAGGCAGCAGCAATAAAACTAATGGGAAAATGAGAAACATTCTACCATGCATATTTCAACAGTGCAGGGCTTCTGGGTTGTTCCTTTTCTTTGGTGGATACTTGTGCCTGTGGTTGGGATTTTATAGTGTACCTATACAATCTTACCATATGTATGCAAATGGTTGCTCCTTGTTTTGACACTGATATCTATATCATTGCTCATGGACTCAGAGGGAGGGTCATGATTTAGAGACCCTGCACTTCCTGGGCCACTCTGATATCTCCCAGTATAGGCAATGGGGAACTGAGCAGCGAAAGCCATAAGGAAAGGAACTATTTCCCAACAAAGTCCAGCTGGATGGGAACTGGGAAAGACAGGAAAAAGGAAGTAGCACGTATTCAAAAGTGTGACATGTGGCTGTGAGGCAATCTTGGGATAAGCACCTGGAACTTGAGTTAGGGAGGACTGAAGAGAGCATGCCGGAAAGAGAAGGACCCACATAGAGCCAGAGGGCACAGCCAGCACTGCTTAGATCTTACCACTTAGCTGCAGTTGAGGGACAGAGGACAAGGAGTATGAGGGCATAGGGGCTAGTCCTGGCTTCACCACTATGACATTATGTGAAAAGAGGAAAAAAGGGGACACTTAAGTGCTGATTGGGCCATGTGACATCTCACTGCATCTTCCCATTAGATCTGCCAGGTAGTGATGAGAGGAAAAGCAGGTAACCCTGAAACACTCCAGTGTGCCAACACTTGCTAAAGTCTCTTCTAATCACTTTCCATATGTTAACTCATCTAATCTTCATAGAAACCCTTTAAATTAGGAGGTACTTTTATGTCCTTTATATAGATGAGTGGATTGAGGCATGGAGAGGTTCCATAGCTCTATGGTTCCATGGTTGTCGTCACACAGTGGGTACATAAAAATCTCTGAACTCAGGTGATTTGACTATCACACAGCCTCATGGGAAAACCGATAGGAATTCTGAGCCCAGTTTTATAGACTATGAGACTGAGAGTCCAAGAAGATAAAGGACTTGGCTCAAGATCAGAAGAATTAGTAAATTACTGTACTGTCATTTGAACTGAGTCTTCACTCTGATCCTGGCACTCTTTCTATAAGATCATACTGCCTCCTACTGTCCTACAATCACAAACCTGCTTACATACATGTGATATAAGGCTTCTCTGACCAGGTAGGAAAATGAAGTAGGTAGACCAGCCAGGCTCATGGATGGTGATGGTAAAGGGTCTACCCTCTAGACTGTAACCTCCTCTGAGAGGACAGGCCAGTTCCCACCTCCAATCCTTCAATTGCTGCAGGCAGGGGGTGGAGGGATAGTTCTCAAGTATTTGTTGAGCATAGCATATTACAGATTTAGAAGGTGTGGGGATGCTCCCTAGCACCAGGCTGTAACCAGCATGCCCCCATGCTAGCTCCTCACCCCCTGGAAGCACCTGGAATGGTGAGGTACTGACCATGTCCTTGCAATTGTATCACCTGCACCTTCTCCAAGGTGAGTATACCCAGGGGAGCATTCTGGGGTTAAAGTTAACCCTTCCCACCACTCACCTGCACATTCACATCTCACTTCTATGCCATGGGCCAGGGTACCCCACTTAGAAGTCCCCTTGCCATAGTCTGGTATTGCTCACAACCTGACTGGGCTTTCCCTGCCTCCCTGGGGTCCTCAGCCCCTGGCTGGCTGGATCCTGGTCATCCCAGTGCCCTTGGCTTTCTGTCCCTGTAGTACTACCATCTAGTACCTCAACACAGCCACCCTACCCCTGAACAATTTTCTTTTGCTCTCAGAGCACCTTTATCCATTTTTAAAGGCGACACCCAGCTCCACACCGGAGTCCTCTCTCGCTGCAGCCCTTAGGAGGGCCATCCCCACCAGACTAGTACCTGCCGGTCTTGGGACAGAAATGGATGACTTGTTTAACCACCTTCTTGAAGACCTGTCCCTGGTCCCTGGCATCTTTACCAAGCCCACCTCTTCCTGGCCTGTTGGCTGCCAACTCAATTGCATGAGGTTCTTGAGGCTCTTTTGGGGAACAGAAAAATCCCTGCAGCCTAGTTGAGTCTTTTAACAAAAGAAATCTAAAGCATCTTTTCTTTTTTTTAATGTACATTAAACTGCTACACCTAGTGCAGTAGCCTCTGGAATCATAAGGATATGGTTCAAACTCTGCCACTTGCTGGCTGGCCCATCCTGTGGGAAGTCCTTAACCCTTCTCAACCTTGCCTCCTCATTTGTGAAGTGGAGCTTGAATAAGGCCTACTTTATTAGGCAATCGTGAGAATTCAGTGAAATGATGTGTTTGTAAGCAAGTAATCACAGTACCTGACAGGCAGGAAGTTCAGAAAATGACAGTTACTATCAGCATTATATTAAGAATCATTATAGGAAGTACCGTCTAAGATTTCCCGGAGATGTTTCATTCAGACTGTTACTTATTCAACAAACATTTATTGAGATGCCACCAGATTGAAGGGATGTATAATTATGTTTTACAAATGAAGCCGTGTTTGTTAGTCACCTGTCATAGGCTGTATGCTATTTTAACCATTTTAGGGACATTATTGCATTTAATCTTGATAAAGACCCTGTGAGCAAGCAGAAATTACAATTTTCATTTTTACAAATGAAGAAACTGAGGTTCAAAGTGGTTAAAGCCACAGAGAAGTGGCCAGTGATTGAATATGGCAAACACCACCCTTAAATAAACCAGGATATTCAAAATTTAAGTCCCCACTATCAAGAGATCCACATTTTGCTCTCATATATTATGCAGCAAAATGCCTTTCTTTATGAAACTTTCTGTTAGAGGGAAGGTCCTTGGGGAGTGGTTTCAATTTCATCCTATGGGTAAAAATCTCTGTGAAAGGGGCAAGTTCCCAAGCCTATGGGAGCATGCAAATGACAGCCCAGAGCGCTATCCTCTGATGATTATTACAATATCGCCCAGCAGAGGACCTTCTCACGGTTTGTGGGGCTGGAAGCCTTGGGGGAAGAGGCAGCAGGTGAGGGGCTCCTACTGGACTTGCCCAAGGCCTGCTGAGTAATTCTTTTGTTTTCTGAGCTTGCCCTTTGGACTCCTGCCTTAATGCTCTGGCCACTGAAAGCCGACTATGTCAAGGAAAGAAGGTCCTCCAGTTAGTTGAGGTTTTATTCTGTTTCCACTTTAGTGGTTTTGAAATTAATTACAGACTGTGGGTTGTGCCTACATGTGCAAAATGAAATGAGAGCTTGAGCCAATTGCTTTTATATCAAAGAGAGGAAAATCTACTTTTCTTTCCATTATCTAAAGATTTCAGGCATATGTAAGGTTTTGTAAGAATATATTGAATTATGTGAAAAATTGGCCTCAAGCCTTCATTTCACTTTGCTTGTCTAGAAACAGTCTCAAATGTTGTTTCAGGGAGGAGATGAAATGCATTTGACTTGTATGGTACTGTGGAGTCTCCTTGGAACTCCTGCAGGCTAAGAGATTTTGATATTGTCACAGACCATTTGTGTGTGTATGGGGGGCGATATTATGTGTATTATGAAGAATGGCTTCGTTAAAACTATAAAATAATTTTTTTAAAAAAGGCTGGAGTACCACGATTAAGTTTCAAAACGTTGAGCTTCCATTCATCTTCTTCACCCATTCATTCGCTGCTTCCTGTGGTCTCGCGGCCCCATCTCTGAGTATATACTCTGCTCTTGCCCACTCTGTTCCAGCTGGCCTGACCTCTCCCCTCTTTCCATGTGCTGATCACACTTCCCACTCAGGGCTTTCACACTGACTCTTTCCTCCACCTGGAATCCCCTTCCTGCAAGTATTTGTGTGGTTCACTCTCATTTTAGATCTCTGCTCCAATATCATTTTATCACAGAGATGCCATTCCTGGCCACCTGGGCTAACAGCCTTCCCACTCCAACCTTCCTCAGTTCTCTTCCTCTACTTGACTTCTTCCTCCCTAGAACTTATCACCACCAGACGTGATATATATGCTTGTGGATATATGTACATGCACATAAAACTTTTTAAAACAGTTTTGTAGTTACAAAAAAAAAAGTGTGAAGATATTATAGCAAGTTCCATGAACCTCACACATAGTTTCTCTTATTATTAACATCTAATGTGATTATGGTGCCTTTGATCACAATCAATGAGCCAATATTGATACTTATTATTAGCTAAAATGTGTACTTTTTTGTACTAGGGATTGAACCCAGGGATAACTTAACCACTGAGCCATATCCCCAGCCCCGCCCCCCTTTTGTATTTTATTTAGAAACAGGGTCTCACTGAGTTGCTTAGCACCTCGCTAAGTTTCTGAGGCTGGCTTTGAACTCTTGATCCTCTTGCCTGAGCCTCTCAAGCTGCTGGGATTACTGGCATGTACCACCACGCCCAGCTAAAGTTGGTACTTTATCCAGACTTCCTTAGTGTTTGCCTAGTGAACCTCTGTGTTCTCTGATCCCCTCTAAGATACCACACTGCATTTAGTCTTCCTGTCTTCTTAAGCTCCTCTGGTTTGGGTGCCCTTGACAGTTTTGAGGAGCTCTGGTCAAGTATTTTGCAGTATGTCTTTCAATTAGAATTTGTCTGATATTTTTCTCATGAATTCAAATCTCTCTCCTTTTATTACCCATCCACTCTTACATGTTGTTTATTTTTCCATTAAAACACCTGACATATTAATTTTAATTGTTTTAAAATTCCCCCAATAATTTCAAAACTTGTGTTATATCTAAACCTGGGTTTGCTTGTTCTCTCTCTATGGACTGCAGGCGGGGTAGGGTCAATGGTTTGGTTCTCTTTTTTTTTTTTTTTCCCATTGCCCTTTGGCTGCCTTTTAATTTTCTGTTGAAAGCTGGACATGACATATCAGGCAACAGGAACTGAGCTAAGTAGACCTTTTTGTGAGATTTCTTTGTAGAAGAAATCACATTGGACTGTGTTCAATGTTTTCTGTAGTCCCAGGTGCCAGAGTTTCAGATGCACCCTTGTCCTTGTTTCATCTCCTCTCCTGTCTTCGGGCTTCCCTAAGAACTCCTCCTTCGAGTCTATTTCTAGCAGCACTTTGAGCTGTAATTCACTATTATTCTGGAGTCATGTTGGTTTCATTTTAAAGTGTGGGGAAGGAAAAGCATTCTATAATATTTTGATTATTACTATCTTTTACTGGGCCCCTGTGCCTAACCTTTACAAATGTTTTTAGCTCCCCCAAGATACACAGACACACACACCTTCATTGAGACAGGAACAATAGAGTTAGAGCAATATCCTTCTCCTGAGGGGGATGAGGCTTAGGTGAAGTCTTTTCCCCTTGAAGGTAGGCCTTCGGCCTTTGTTATGGAAAGCACTGGTATCTGACTCTCCCTGCCATGGCCAACAGAGGAGCCACCAGTCACAGTGAGAATATGGTAGGTTTCTTAGAGGTAAAACCCATGAAAGTGTGTCCTTTCCCCACTTAAATTGCAACCTCAGAAGTTTCTCACTCCATACCCTTCATTCCACGCACAACCCCAACACTTCAAATTATCACCCATGTGTTCCTGCCAGTTGGTGGCTCCAGTGGCTTCTATTCCAGGCAGGGAGGTTTCAGGTGTGATTGCCTGAAGTCTACCATCTCTCCAGATACGGGGCGATAGTTTGCACTATAACCTGAGTTCTCTACCTGATCTAAGAAAAGTCAAGAGATTTGCCATTTATTATTATCCTTCTTATCGTAGGAAATAAAGTAATGCCTTCTGAATCCTTTATATGTCAGAGCTGGAGCTGTAACTACAGGTCTCTGTGTATATTTCCTTGATGTATTTTCTGATTTCCCCCTGCTAGAACATGAATTTTAGCAATTCTGTTCAGAATATGAACTTCTAGAAAGTTTGTTACATTCATGGCTCTAGCTCAGTAGCTAGAATAGTACCTGACTCAGAATAGGTGCTCAGTAGATATTTGTTAAATGAATTAATTATTCTGTTGCTATTCCCTGATCACATTGGTATGCTAGGCACTATGCTTGGTATGGAGATACAATAAGGAAAGAGAAACATATTGTGTCTGCAGTTACTATGATGAGGCATGGTAGACATACACTTAAAATAGAATTAACAATAAACTATGGATAAGAATTGGGAGGAGTTGAAAGTATGAAGTACCTGTGATTAAACTAGCCTAAGCAAGAGAGAGGTAAAGCAGCACTGGACAAGGAAACCACCCCTGAGCTGAGTTGTAAAGTCTGAGCGGCTGTCAGCCTATGTCAGAAGGGGGAACAGCACAGACCTGCTAAAGTCCACATCAGACAATATGCAAAGTGACTTACTTAACCTGCCCCATGTAGCACTTGGTGTTCCATACCAGGCAGGCCACCATTAAGCATTTCCCACTTCAGGAAACCAAAGTGAGTGGACAAAATGTCACCATTGCTACACGATGGAGCAAGTCTCAGCTCAAAATCCATTTTCTCTCTATTAGAAAGATGAGTCAAGCATGACTCTGAGGGTTCTGAGGAGCTCAATACACATACAGGATTTCTTGGGACCAAGGCTCCTTTTTAGTGTATGTATTATTGCTCTCTTTCTTTAAGATTTCAGCTCTAAAAGCAATGAGATGAAAATCAGGGCTGCTTTGTGAATGTCCACAAACCACTGGGGGGGAGGGGAGAGTTTTGTCAAAGAAGGCGGGAAAGAAAAATAAATGTGGGCTTCTGCTCCTGAAGCCTCAGCCCAGTGAGCCAGACTTTCCCGGAATACTCTAGGCCTCTTCAAAGGCCTATTGTGGAAAGTCTCCAGATGTGCATGGAAGGCCTCATTGGGGCGCGTCCCAGTGAAGAGCCTTTTAAGCTTGAGCTGAGATGAAGGAAATTGACTGACGAGTCCCACCAGGTGGCCGTGTTCTGAAGGAGTCCAGATTCCACCATAACCTTGGGAGCTGGGTAATTAGCCAATTTGAATTCCTGTGCCAAACAGTGTATCTTCCTTGATTTCAGAAAGCAGTGGTCTTTTTCGCTGGAGAGAGGGGAGGGAGGCACTCTCCCAATGATTTATCTACCTGGAAATTGTTAGTGACAGCCTGGTCATTCCTCAGCATATCTTTTGGGGGCTATGAAGGATTTCAGATTTGGGGAAAGTGGAGGCATGAAGTGATTCTTGTTGATTCTGCAGCAATGCCTCAAAGCATTCTGAGAGTCAGAATCCTCAGGATTTTTGCTCTGATCCTCTGCCCCAAATCCCTGCTTAAGCTGTCAGCCCACTTCCCCAGCTGTCCTAGGTTTGAGGCCTCATCTTCCTCCTGCTAGAGTGAAGTCAGAGCCACAGCCTGGCTCTGCAGTTGGCTGTGTCATCTTGGACAAGTAGCATTAACCTCCCTGAGCCTCAGCTTCCTCATCTCTAACAGAAGGGCTATAGGAGGCCCCGCATCATGTTGCTGTGAGGACAGAAGGGATTGCTAAGCCACTACACATAGCGCATCTGGCACACTATCTGGCACAGAATAAATATTCAATACATTGTCACTCCCTTCCTCTTGAATCTAGTTGTACAGGGAGGCAAGGGCTGTCCCATTTGGCCTTTGAATTTGACTTCTGTAGCTCTTTAAATCTTCTCCTTGCATGTACATATGCGCTTAGCTAAGTATTTTGAGATCACAGTGTATTTAGGGGAAAGTCCTTTTGGCTACAGCTAAAATTAGACCTCTTTTTGCTCCTCTGTTTACCACCCTCCTTCCTATTTTAACTAATTAGAGGCATTGACACTAAGAAACACTTGAGAGAGGTTGGGCGAACAGCTGGGAGTGCTCTGGATGCCACAGCTGCTCCCTCCTTGCAGACACACACAGAGAGGCTGGTTCTGGGATGGGGGCAGGGAGGGCACCTCCTTGATGAAGATGGAAGCCAAAATCCATCTGTCTGTGGGGCAGGCAAGGCAGAGTTCTCCCGCACTGGTCCTCTGTCTTCTGCTGAAAGGAGGAGGGCAAGAAAGCAACAGAGAGGGAGAGGGGGCAAGCAAGGGGAGGAGGAGATGTGCAGTTTAGCTGGTTGGCTGCGTATTTGGTTAATTCCTGCAAACCACAATTGCCCCTGCATAGACTACTGCAGGACTCACTCCTCTGGTTTGCAGCTGTAGGCTGCTCTCCCATTGGAACTAGAGAGGCCACAGGAAAATGCAAATCACATACCCTAAAGCTTCTATCATGAATTACCACCACTGCAATTAGAAAAAAATCCCAAATGCATCACATAGTCCTGAGTGCGTGGATACATCCTCCTCTTTCTTCCATAACTGCTGCAGTTCAGGCCCTCTGGATTTCATCCATTCCCTCCACTTCACCAGGTCTTTCTCTGCTGGAGCTAGATTCCTGGAGTTGAGTCTGGTTCACTGACTGACTACTACTTTCTACAGGCCTCCTTTCAAATTCCTTATTCAAGTCCTGCACACTGTCCGGTTGATGTCCCCATCCCATGCATTTCCCAGGTCAAGGTGTATGTGGTTCCAGGCAATCTCCATGCATAAGGGCCTAGTGGTTTTCATGCCCCTTCTCTCTGATGCATGTTTTTGTGTCCCTCATCCCCACCCTTTGCCACCAACCTGAGGAAACTGGAGGATGCCTTGGAGGAATGGCCCAGGCCCAGGGCCAGGAACTGTGTCAGGAATGCAGAGGCTGCATTGAAACTCCCTGGCTATGCAGGACTTCTGCTGCTTTCAAAAGGATTTTTTTTAAAAAAAAGAAAAAGTGCCTTCACATCCCAGGTGTGGGTGCCAGATCTTGTAGCACTTATAAAAACAAATCCATTTCTTACTGAATAATTGAGCTTCAAGTCCACATGACCGGCTGATGTAAGCTTTGCCTGGTCTGTGAGGATCTTTGCAATATATTTCTCTTGATTTCTTTTCTTACTGTTGTACTCTGAGCAAGCTGAGGGAAAGCCAAGGCTCCCCTTCTCAGGTACCCTATGTTCCTGAATTAAAGCCTAAAGCCCTTAAGGTCTAAAGAAGGGAATCTGTAAATAACATTTATCACTAATCCTCATTCTGCCAAAAGTGGGCCACAGGCCCAACCCAAAACTCTGAGTGAACTAATTATTCTGACAACTTTTTCTTCCTAAAACCTCCACCTGATCTATCATCAAAGCCTGTGGTCTGCATTGGGGGTGCCTCATGTATCTGGGCACTAGGAAAGCCATCTTCCTCCATGTCATACCTCTGCACCTGGCCCCCACAGACTGAACACGAAGAGAAGCCAGATGGCAACAGCTGTGACTTCTTGGTATTCCTGAAACCTTGTGCTTTGGCCCTGTCTGCCTCTGATGCTGTCCCACTCACACTCCCCTCTGCATTTCTCATTTTGACAGTGTTTTTTCCCTCCTTCCACATGGTTCTCTCCTCTGGTGGACCCTGGCTTCTCCCACCCTTCACCTGTTCATGCCTATGTGTCCTTGGAACCTTAGCAAAGCCATAATATATGAACCATACAGACTTAGAGACACACACACCAGACATATAGGATATGAGTCAACCAAAGTTCAGAAATGTTAAGACTTTCCTTTATCTGTTAGGGTCCTAAAACATTCCCTAGGGGATGAGGACTTCCATTGTTCAGATCTGGTGTGGACTACTGTCCAGCAGAGAGGGAAGGGGTCTCAGGAGACAGCTCTCTGGGTAGCCTTTGCAATGAGACGCTTTCTTATATATTCCTACAGAGAGGACCTGGGGGAGGCTGTTACGGATCAATTCTTGTTCTGTCCTTGCCTCTAATCTGATAGATTTATTTCTTGCTAACCTGGCAGGGACTAATTTTTGAATAAACTAGTAAACTTTTCCTGCCCAAGCTACAAACATAGCCTCACCTGCCTCTCTAGCCATAGCCAAAAACATGGATTCACAGAATTTTTTTTCGAGTCTTACTCTCCCAGGTGCAGTCTAATCTCTCAGAGATTAGGCACTGGAGGCCAAAAGAGAGTAGGGAGACCCTCTAACAGTGACTTGAAGTCATTCACATACAAAGCCTGTGCTCTCCCACTCCCAGCCATCCCCCACACACATGTCCTGGCCCTAGATGGTCTCTCTTCCACTTTCCAGCCTCTAGACAAGGGTTAGACCACCTTCCTCCTTTAGTTTATATTCGGTCCATGTGAGGCCCCCATCTCTCTTCAGCTGATGATAAAGATCTGTGCCTGGAAGCTGGAGTCCCCTATTGGAGCCCCACTGTGGAAACCAGCTGATCTGGTGACCTCCTGTGGGTGTCACAGTTCCCCCCTCTCAGGGTGCACAGCACTCTGGCATTTTCACCACTGAATCCATTCTGCACAGAGGTGGCCAACATTTATGAGCTCTTGATTTATGCAAAACACTAAACTAGGAATTAACAATTACTTATCCACCCACCATTCCATCCAGGCAGACATTATTCTTGTGTTACAGAGAAGGAAAACAAAGTTTAGTAAAATCAGTACACCTTCTCGGGGTCACAGGTTGTTTTACTCCACTCTTACACTGTTGTGACTATAAAATCCAACAAGAACAATTTTAGAGGAGAAAAAGTTTATTTGAGGGCTCATGATTTCAGAGGTCTCAATCCATAGGCAGCAGGCTCCATTCCTTGGGGCTTGAGGTGAGGCAGAACAAACGTGGTGGAAGAGTGTGGTGGCAGGATGCAGCACACATGAGTATCAGAAAGCAGAGAGGTCTTCACTTGCTAAATACAAATATATACCCCACAGCCACGCCCCCACCCTTGCTCCCTCCAGCTCTACCCTACTCTCCTTCAATCACCACTTAGTTAATCCTATCAGGTTATCAGCTCACTGGTTGGATTAAAGTTCTCTGACCCGATCATTTCTCCTCTCAACCTTCTTGCACTGTGTCACAAATGAGCTTTTGGGGGACACCTCACATCCAAACCACAACATGGGTGTCAGATCAGGTATGTCTCCAGAGCTCATGCCACATCCTAGCTCAGTCCCAGGTACGGTAGAAAAAGAAATCAATATGACTTCCTTAGAAACAAGAAATAGCTAATCTCTTCATTTGTGCAGTATGCCGGGCACAGGATTCCTTTCTTGGATTTTTTTCCCCACTAAATACCTTCTGCTAAGGAACTGAGAATACAGAGAGCACACATTGGGTCTTTACACATGAATTTGTGAGAGCCAGAAACCAAGAACAAAGGAAGAGGCAGAAAAGCAGGGCCAAGTTAGGTGATAGAGTGCACCCAACTCCAAGCTTTTTGATTTGTGGATGAGAAAGTTACAAATTTTCTAATTCACAACATTTACAAAGAAAGAGAACAGCATAGACCACAGGTCTCCTACCTCTTTTCACAGAATTCCCCCATCAGATAAGATCCCTCTCTTCAAACAGAAGAACCTTCAAGAACATTAATTTTGTACTCATCTAAAAGCCATGCTGAGCTACACCAAAGGTAATGGGTATTGGGGGGGGAAAATGCTCTCAGAGAAACTCCCAGCTGAACACACAAAGAAGTGGGTCTCTAAGGAACAGCATAAGGATTTTCTGAAGGAATCTGTGCTGGTGAGATTACAAAAATCATAATATATGAATAAATGAACATATGGAAGAAATCAGCAAAACCCTTTCCTTCTTCCCATGTGTAAACTCAGCCTTCGCCTAAAGTCCTTAAGTAAACGCAGATGCAGCCAAACCAGGCACCAGATGGCAAACAAGAGCTGGAATGAAATGTAAAGAAAGCTTTCAGTGTTTATTTGAAGACTGGAAAAAAGCCATGATCCAAAATGCCATGGTTTCCCCAAAATGGCAACCCAGGGTCACCAAAGCCCAAACCATGGCCCCTAAGTAACCAAAACAACAAAACTAGAGTAATCATGATTGGAAAACTGTAGGGAAACCACCACTATCTTATGTGAATGGAATCCAGTGTTAGACTAAAGTGGTAATTCTAGGAAATGAAAGAAATGGTCAGAGTAAAGGATCAGTGCAGAACAGGAAGGTGGCAAGAGTCATCTTCAACTGACAATTAACATGTGCCAGGAGCTTTGCATCCTTGGTCTTATTTAATCCTCTCAACTACTCACTAGGTATTGGCCAAATTCTATAAGTAAGGGAATTTCACAAATGGGTCAAGAGAGATTAGCTCCACCACCACCACCAGGTCACACCACAGGAATGCTAACCTAGCTTTTGGTGATTCTCCATGTGCTGCTTCCAGCTCTGTAGCTCTGACTTCCAATCTTTTACCCTGTTGCCAGACCATGTAATATTTTTGTGGGGGGCAGAGGGTACTGGGGATTGAACTTAGGGGCACTCAACAACTGAGCCACATCCCCAACCCTATTTTATATTTTATTTAGAGACAGGGTCTCACTGAGTTGCTTAGTGCCTCATGTTTGCTGAGGCTGGCTTTGAACTCATGATCCTCCTGCCTCAGTCTCCCCAGCTGCTGGGATTATAGGCATGCGCCACCAAACCCAGCTACCATGTAATATTTGACAAAGAAAACATGGTCCCTGGAAGATTGCATTCAGTCCATAAATTCCTAGGCATCTCATTGCTAAGCCCCTGGAAATACCCAATGGGTTATACCTAAGTACCACACATAGGAAAGCCATGAAGCACTCTCTCTGCCCATCTTGCCCAAACCACTGGCCCCAATGAAGAGGTCACCTGGCCAGGTACTATCTTGAGGGGATACTAGAAAACACTTGGAGTAGGAGACAGAGCATTCCATTTGAGACCTTGACTCTACTTTAATGTCACAAAAGGCACCCTTGCATGTTCCTCATCCACCCTTTATCTTGTGATGAGCATCAGTCATGTAAATAAATGCCAAGGAGTGTCCTGTGAGTTCTTGCTTTCATTGTGCATGAGTTTATATATTGTAGGTAGTAAGTTCTGATAATGTGTTAGCTTTGATTAAAAGTTTTAAATGAACAATAAAATGTGTTCTCCACCCCCAATTCAGTTAAACCATTCGTTTGCTTGAAGGTGGTGTGGTAGGGTAGCAAATACTTTCAAGTTAGACAGCCCTTATTCCTAACTCCCCCACCATCTAAGCATGCTCTCTTGGGCAAGCCACATGATGCTTTGGGTTTTAATCTCCTTGTCTCTAAAATGGAGCTAACATACACCTCAAAGGACTGCTTTGATAATTTATTTTTCACTTTCTTCATACCCATCTCCTCTCTTCACATGGCTCTTTTTCTTTCTTCCATTGTTTTGCCTTAGCAAATCCCAGTTCTGGATAAATCCAGTTTTCTGAACACTCTAAGACAAAACCATGCAGCCATAAGAGGAGTTCTATCACTATATCATTGGTCACCAGTCTCCCTTACCCCTGTTTCCAGGTGGGTTTGGCCAGTGGGAGGCACCAGCAGGAGCTTGGAGGCATTTCTTTCCCAGCTGCAACCACCTATTGTCCATCTACTCACTTTAGACCACAATCCCTCAGGTGCCCCCTTCCCTACAACTTTCCCTGCATGATGGAAACCTATCCATTCTCCCTTTGTTTCTTCAAGCTAAGAGGTATTGATGGCTCGTGGTGTTGCTTGTCATCCAGAACTTGTTTCTTCCCTAAATCCAACTGTTTCCCTCCAATACTTTATTAAATAACTTGCTTCAGTTATCCAGTATGAGTGTCCATCTGTTTCTGACGGAACCTGACCATTTTATCATGTTGCTTAATTTCCCATTTTCTACGTACTTACGTCAGATTGTCCCAATTCCCACCCATCTTTCTTCTCACAGAGGAACTCTTAGTCTCAACACAAACTGACTCAAAAAGAAATTTAAAGCCATTAGAAAGACACCCACTGCTATGGTTTGAATGTGCCCCCAAGAACTCATGTGTTCATGTGAAACTCAATCCCTAATGTAGCTATGTTGAGAGACAGAATCTTTAAGAAGTGGTTAGGAATAGCCCTCATGGATGGGTTATTAAGGGAGGGAGGGAGTAGTTGTAGAAGACAGTTTCTGATGAGTCTGGTCCCTTTCCATTTCTCACGCTTGCTGCCTTGCCCTTCCACCTTCTGCATGGGATAATGAAGCAAGAAGACCCTTGCCCGATGCAGCTCATTAATCATAGAGTCCCCAACCTCCATAACTGTAAAACAAATAACATATTATTTATAAATTATCCAGCCTATGGTATTCTGACATAGTAACACAAGCAGACTAAGACAATTGCCATCAAATCGTCTAGCTTTTTTTTTTTTTTTTTTCCCAGTAGCATGCTGGAACTGGCTCTTCCTGGCTGACAAGGGTAGATTGTGTACATCTCTGCCCAGCCCCACATTCAGTACCCCTGCATTACTAACTCAAAAATGTCTACATTGGAAGTATTTGCAACACAGAAATTGATAAATTTTACATATTAGGTCTATTTATTTTTTGATAGGGTCAGTTGGACATTCTTCAGCACACTTCTCATAACCATTTCTTTTTCTCCTTCACATTTGTTATATAGGAAGATTTGTCACACCTATTTTCAAAGGCTCCTTTGTCTTCCACTGCTTCTGACATGCCACTCAATCCATTATCCTCTGTCAGTCCTGTGTGTTTAGGCTATCCTTCAACACTACCTCCTGCTCATCAGCATTTAAATATTGCCCTTGACCTGTGCTATCCAATACAGTAGCCACTAGTCAAATGTGGTTATTGACCCCTTAAGATGTGACTAGTTGTTCCAGTTTGGATAAACCCCCAAAGCTCATTGTGAGATAATTCAAGAACGTTCACAGGTGAAATAACTAGATTATGAGAGTTATAACCTTATCAGTGGATTAATCCATTTATATGGATTAACTAGGTAGTAACTATAGGTATGTAAGATGTAGCTAGAGGAGGTAGATCTAGGGGCATGCCTTTGGGATTTCTATTTTATCCCTGTTGAATGAAGCTCTCACTTTGTGCTTCCCTGTTGCCACATCCTGAGCTGTTTTCCTCCACCAAACCTTCCACCATAATGTTCTGACTCACCTTGGACCCAGAGGTACAGAGTTGACCTCAAAACCATGAGCCAACTTTTCCTCCTCTAATTGTTCTCCAACTTTTCCTCCTCTAACTAGGTCTTTTGGTCACGGAACAACAACAAAAAGAAAAGAAAAAAAACTGACTAAATCACTGCTCCAAATCAAAATGTGTAAAACACACACCAAATTTCAAAGGCTTAGTATAAAAAATGTGAAATATCTCATTAATAATTTTTGTATTGATTACTTGGTAAACTTGTAATATTTTGGATATAATAGGTTAAATAAAATTAAACTCACCAGGGATGTTTTAAACTTTTAAAAAGTGACTACTAAAAATTTTTAAATTACTTATGCATCTCATATTATTTCTGTTGGATTGCATTTCCATAAACTCTCCCACCTTAAAAATAAAACTACTGCTACTATGAAGCCCTTCAGTTACTGCCTCTCTCAGCCAAAAATGTTGCATAAGTTGTGTCTCCTTAGTATCTTGATTTTCTCACCAGCATGCTCACTTCCTTCATCAAGGATTCCACTCCCAGAATTCTACCAAGGTCATGGTAGCTTAGGTCATTAATGCCAACCTAGGGCATTGCCAGTCCAAAGGGCTTTTCAATCCTTTCTTTACCCTTGGTGGCATTTTGCAAAGTGGAGTATTCTCTTCATCACACCCTTCCACTGGCAATGGACTTTCTTAAATTTTTCTCCTGTTGCTCTGACGATATCTTTCCAAATTCCTTTGAGAGCTCCCCCTTTCTCTTCTGCCCAATATTAAATGGTGGTCTTCAGGATTCTGTATATCTCAATCACTTCCAAAATTTATTTACTATTCATGTGCCAGCAGTTCCACAGATATCTACATAACTCCTCCACTTAAAGGGCTCATGAGCATCTCAATTTAAACATTTTAAAATATGAACTCAGCATCTCCACCTTTGCCTGCAAAACTGGCACTACCCCAGTACATGGCACTGTCTGTTAATGGCATCACAACTACTTCACCAGTCTTTTCAGAACCTCAAAGCCATGCAGAACCCACCCTCTCTTTCCCCTTCTTCTCTCTCACAATATCATTCTAAACTACATTTCATGTCCCTTGAATCTTCTGCTTTGCTAATTCCAGTGAGCAGTAGCCCAAGTCACCCTCATATCTCACCTGGACTGTTCCAAGTTCCTTTCAAATGGTTTGCCTCCACTTTTACCATTCTCTAATCCTTTTCCTACATTCAGCCAGAGTGAGCTTTTGCAAATACAAATAGGATAACTCTTGCTTAAAATTCTCCAATGTCTCCCTTTTGATATTTGGCATAATGTCAAAAAGCTTTAATAAAATTTAAAATGTCATCCAAAAGCCTTACTCTGCCTTCATTTATAGCTTTGTCTCTTATCAGTCTTTCCCTTCATTCTGTCCACTCTAGCCATCCTGGACTCTTCTAGTCCTCTGATTGTCATATAATCTTGACTTGAAGCCTTTAAGTTTGCATTTCTTTCAGCCTACAGGAACCTTCATCATCATTTTTTTAACATGTCCAAATCCTTTTCAAGTTCTGTAAGCTCCCTTACTAGATTCAACTCCTTCTTACACTCTCCCGTAGCACTTGTGTTTATCCAGTAGACTCCAAACCCTATGACAGCAGGAATCAGAGAGATCTGGTTGCCTGATATATCTATCATGCCCAGGACAATGTCTGGCATACAATAAATATTTAGTAACTATTTGTTGAACAATAAAACTAACATTAAGTGGCTCAAACTTCCCATTTGGGGAGAAGAGGAAACTGGAATCTAAAGAAAGGAAGCCACTTATCCAAAATAACAGACACCAAACTAAGATTAAGACAGGCCTGGAGCCTTCTGATTTTCAGATCAGTTTTTTATTTTTCTAGCATATCATGTGCCTGTCTATAATATGGCATCCAGAAGAAAGCAGACTGAATTCCCTGTCTTGTGAAAGCCAGAGCAAGCTTGTGTTCGTAAACATGGCAGACATTATTGTTTTCTTTCTTTGTTTTATGTCAAAGGCCTGGAAGTCCAACCTAAAAATAAACTTCATATTTCTAAATCTAGAACACCCTATGAATTTTATTGTCTACAACCTTTTCTCTGCTCATTGTTCGTCTTCCTTCCCCTCATTAACCAGAGGCATCAGCTGGTGTGTGTTGAATGGCTCCTGCATTCCATACTCTTTATCACTCCCCTACCCAGGCAGCATGTCACATGCAGCAGAAGATTAGGAAGTGCTGCCTGTAAATAGTAGCACTCAGGAGAACATTATAAGATCCTGTGTAGTGCCAGGGGAAAGATGGATATAGTAAGTATTAGGATAAAAATAGCTCACTTTTTTGGCTATTACTTTGTGACAGGCACTAACTTTAATAGTTTTTGTGCATATCCTGTTTTCCCTTAACAACTGCATTAGTAATTGTTTCTATTATATCTAGTTTATAGATGAGTAAACTGAAGCACAAAGAAGTTAGTAAATTGTCCAAGCTGTTCAGTTAGCCAATGGAAGAGCCAAGGTTTAAATCTAGGCAGTCCAGAGACTATGGAAATTGCCTGACACTTAGGAAATACCAAAAGGCACAACTATGGGAGATCCAAGTGTTGCTTTATACACATACCCTGGGTCCCATCCCTGAGTTATTCATCAGTTCCATTAAACCATTTAATCCTTCATTTCTTCATTCTCTCAACATATATTTATGGCATTGTTATATTATTTATATCAATTGTTTGGAATACAGATAAAATAAATGACCTCTACATCTTACTGTACACTGAAGGAAACATACAAGTGAAAAGACATTTATTCTACTCTGCTCATTAATAAGATAGAGGGGAGCCAGGAGAGTGTGGAAATAGAAAAGACTACAAACCAGTGTAGTAGGACACAGCAGGGATTTATCCTTGGCTTTCCCTCCTTGCTTCTTCCTGTCTCCACCTGGCCTCTACTCTCTCCACCCAGCCTCTGCTCTCTCCCCCCGGCCTCTACTCTCTCCCTCTGCTGATGACATCCTACTTTCCTTCCAGATCTTTTATTGCTTTGGTGCTTTGGTTCCACCCTTGGCATCCCCAACTCCTGGCTTCAGATTTAACTTCTTTGCTCGTTTTCTTCTTGAGGTTGGTTTGGGATGAATTCTGGCTTGGCCAAAAGGATTATATATTGTAAACTAATCTAACTAAGGCCTATCCAAAGGCAGGCCAGTGTGTCCAGGTTCCACCGCCAATATGGCTCTGGCTCAAAGAGCTGATGATCCAAAAGCTGGGAACTTTATAGAGCATAGAGAAATAGATGCATCCATCCATCTCAGATGGTTTTGTTATTCATCTGCCTAAACACCAAGCAGTTGACCTGACCAATTACCCCTTGCAGTTCAAACATTGATCACTATGTTAATAATATTTTACTGCCAATTATGTTTTCTGATCTGCTGGCTAAAAATTCATCCTAGTGGGGCTGGGGTTGTGGCTCAGCATTAGAGAGCTTTCCTAGCACATACAAGGCCCTAGGTTTGATCTTCAGCACCACATAAAAATAAATAAATAAAATAAAGGTATTGTGTCCAACTACAATAAGAAATAAATATTTTAAAAAGTCTTCCTAGTAAGGAATTAACTTTGAAGTAAGCAATATAACTTTATAAGAGGGTCAGACCCTGAGACCATTCAAGATGTTTCATTTTCTCTAGTTGCAATCTCCCATTGGCCTGCTACATCCAAAGCAAAATTTCTCCTTTAAAGCCATAAATGAGGCTTATCCTGGCTAACTGGTCTCTGTGGATTAGGAGGTACCATTGAATTTAACAAAAAGAGAGTATTGTGGTGATTCTTGTTGATAAACATGTGTTGGCATAATAGATGATGGATTCTAAGCGAGCCATGAAAGAAGTTAGTGTCAAACAGAGAATATGGATTAAAAGAAAAGGAAGCTATCCAGAGCTGCCATGAGGTAGAGAAGGACACTTGGTAAGAATGATGGTGCAAATGAAAGAACTGGACTGATGGGCAATTAAAATCAGAAAGTGGCTATTAGTACATGGCAATGTACACATGTACAGCAGTCTCTGCAGATGAAAGTTTCAGAGTATTGGTTGTGGGAGTGAATGTTGAAGTAAAGCTGAGAAGAAGTTTTACTGAGTTGAAAACATTTTGAAACCATAAGACTGGAACATTAGATGGGTCTTATAAACAGATCCTGAAATCTTCCATGATAATGATAAACCAGGAGGATGCGATCTAGAATCCTTAGCCTCATTTAACATAGGGATGTAAGCAAGAGTCTGACGGTGATAGCATGAGATGCAGGTATGTGTCACTGTATCTCTATCATTAGGTGGCATAAAGCTCAGAGGAGCAAGCTTTTTTACTTGTCTGGAAATAATAATGAGGAACCATGAGAATATTGATAGCCCACACCTTCTGCAGTGCACCCACCTCACCTACCTGAAACACATATAACATGGCAATTCAAACCTTTCATTAAGTGTTTGGGACATAAAGTTTACTTTAGTCAATGAATAAATAATAATAATAATAATAATAATAATAATAATAATAATATCTACACTTTTAAGCATTTAGCCTATATAACAAGCCTATGAAATACATATTAAAATTCTCATTCTTAAAATGAGGAAACTGAGGCTCATAATGTTAAATGGCAGAAGCCAAATTCTCTGGCACATACCTATAATTTCAGTGACTGAGGAGGTTGAGGCAGGCTTCAACAACTTAGGGAGTCCCTAAGCAACTTTGGCAAACCTTATCTCAAAATAAAACATGCAAAAGGCTAGGGATGTAGCTCAATGATATGTTCAAGTTCAAGTTCAATCCCCAGTTTTAAAAAAAAAAAGGCAGAGCCAGGATTTAGGTTGTGGTCTATGTATCAGCAAAATCCTTGTTCCACAGTAAATGGGTAGGAATATAGATTCTAGGGCTCTATGTCTTCTTCACCTTTCATAAAGTACATAAAGTGTTTAATGCAGTGCTAACTATGTAAGTATCCAATAAATACTAGCTGGTATTATTATTGTCATTGATGATTTTTTGTTATTAATATTATTGTTTCTACTATAACTCTCTGTCCAATATTTCAGCAGGATCATTTTCTATTTCAGTTAACCATGGAATGACTAGATGAGTGTTGGTTTGCAGTTTTTTAAATCCATAATCTGATGCTTTTAGCAAGAAGCTTGATTTAATTTAATTAATTAATTTATTTTGCATTTAGAAAATTCCTAAGAAGTGAGTCAAGTTCATCTAAATAGGATGGATACTTACTCACTATTCATATTTCCACCTTGCTCTTAGCAGTCAGGCCACATATTAGAATCCCCATCCCAAAAATATCACAACAGAAGTAAGTTGTCTTACCTATCGGAGCCCAACTCTCCTGTGGTGTATGGGCCTGTGGTTCAATTGGAGTGAAACTGCACCTTGCTGGGGAGACCAATGTAGCCCTGTCAGAGTGGGCCTGGTAAAACCTTCATAAAGTGTACCATTGGGAGTCAGGAGTTACTTGGCAACTGAGAGTTAATCAAAAACCACATGTGCATGCAGCCAACGCAACAGATTGCACAGCTGGCAAAGACTTCAGCAATAATTTAATCCAACCCCCTCATTCTACTGATAAGGCAAGTGAGTCCCAGGGAGGGAAAGGGTCTTGCTCAGGGTCATACAGCTGGCAGTAATTTTGTTTCAAAAAGTAATGTGAACAGTCTTTCTATACATCAATGAATCTACCTTCCTATCTTTGTAAGCACAGTATAATGACTACGGTTGTCTTTGACAGTGGAGAAAGCAAGCTTTTACAGTTTCACAGGGTCCCAAAGTCATCAGATGAAGGTAAACTGTCATACACTGAAGCTAGAAATCTACCTACTGATAGTGAGCTCCTCAAGAATGGACTTAATCATATCAATGAGTTAAAGCAATTTTCAAATCCTGGCCTAGCCTTCACTTGCTTAGACAAGTTACTTAACCTCTCCAAGCCTCTGTTTCCTCATTATGGGCTTAGATCAGACTCTCCTCAAAGTGCTTGTAAGGATCAAATGAAGCAAAATATAAAAAGATGGTACTTTGCATAAAATTGGTATCCAATAAATTTATTCTGAAAGCTAATGTTTAGTGCCCTGCTAAATTAGGGATTCATCAGTGAAGAAGAAAGCCAAAAACTCTGCTTTCCTGGTACTTAGATTCAGGAGGCAGGAACAGAGGTGAAGGCCACAGAGGAGGAGATAGACAGTAAACAAATTAATGTAATTTCAGATGATGCTATATGCTGTGAACGGTTGTAAAGATAAGAAAATGAGACGATGTGACCTGTGGTGTTTTGGAGAAGTAGAATATCTCAGCTCAGAGTGGCCAAGGGCAGTCTTTTAGAGAGTATATTTGAAGAGGACATAAATCATACAAAACCAAATATGTGGGAGGTCCAGAAGAGCATCCCTGAGAGAGGAGGAGGGGCTCAGGCAGTAGCAAATATGGCATGTTCAGTCAATAGCAAAATGGCCATGTTTTCAGGATGGTGACCCAGGGAGCTGGGCATGAAATGAGAGGCTAGAGA
This sequence comes from Marmota marmota marmota, assembly GCF_001458135.2. Lineage (NCBI taxonomy): Eukaryota > Metazoa > Chordata > Mammalia > Rodentia > Sciuridae > Marmota > Marmota marmota. The sequence goes on along the minus strand of NW_026000082.1, from coordinate 6,909,638 downwards.
CTGGGCATCTAGCTTCATCTTGAAGTTCTAGGCTATCTTACAAATTCTAAGTTTCATTCAAAAGCCAATGGAGCCAAGCTGGGGGTGAGATGGGGGGTGAGGGGACATGCCTATAATTCCAGCTATATTGGAGGCTCATGTAGGAGGACTGAGAGTTCTGGAGGCCAGCCTGAGCAACAGTGTGACCCTGTTGCCCATCCCGCTCCCGCCCAAAAAAAAGCAATTGGAGTCTATTGCAGTTTTTAGAAGGGGAAGATACTGTGATGTATTGAAAAACAAATGTTTGGTCTTTGTTCCTGATTCCTGGCATTTGAAAAAAACTTTGGCTCCTAAAAACCAAAGTTCCTTAAACCTTTAGACTCTCCAGAATAATGTCTTTTTGTGTGTTAATAAGATAACCAAGGCTAGGATCCCTTAGATAGCTTCAGAAGAAACTGGTGACCAGAAAGACTAAGGCATGACAGAGGGTTGGAACTTTCAGCCCCAACTTCGACCTTCCAAGAGGAAGAGGGTCTAAAGATTGTGTCACCAAAGGGCATTGATTTAGTAAATTGTGTCTGTATATGAAACCTCCATAACAACTCCTGAATGATGGGGTTCCAGTGGCTTCTAGGTTAGTGAACACATGGAGGTTCTGGCAGGTAGCAGGCCTAGAGAGGGCCTGAGACTCACTGCACCTCCCACCCCATGCTTTGTCCTATACATCCCTTCCATTTGACTCCTCGTGAATTGTATACCTCATAATGAATGGGCAGTAGAAGTAAGCTGTTTTCCTGAGTTCTGTGAGCCCATTCTAGCAAATTATCAAACCTGAAGGAATAGCAAGTAGCGGAACCCCCAATTTATAGTCAGTCAGAATGCCCAGACTTATAACTGGCATCTGAAGTAAAGGGTCTTGTGGGGACTGAGCCCTTGGTGTGTAAACTCTGACCCTAACTCCAGGTAGTGAGTGTGAGAATTGAGTTGAATTTTAAGATACAAGTCAGTGTCTTGAATTGGAGAATTAGTTGGTATGAAAGAAAACCCCACATATTTTGTATCAAAAGTGTTGTGGGTGAAAACAGCCCAGAGGGAAAAATCTAATTTAAACTCATGCATTGGTTCATTTGACCAATATTGATGGATTGCATGTTCTAGCCAGGAACAGTTTTTAATGCAGTGAATGAATCAAATTAAAACCTCTGGCCTCACGGAGCTTGCATACAAGCAGAATAACAAATACGAAAGGTTTATGGAGCACCTACTGTCTGCTAGCACTATTCTGAGTGCCTCCTTTCAAATCACTCCTGTGATCCTCATAGCAAGCCTTTGAGGGGAATGCTGTTATTCACCTCATTCCCATATCAGGAAACAGCCATAAAGAAAGCAAGGAACCTGCTTGATCCCAGTCAGACAGCTAGTCAGTGTAAAGCCCAATCCCAAACTCTGGCAGTCTGTGAGAGTCTTATTATTTTAATCACCACACACTATTTCTGAAAACTCATTCTGACTGGCCGTGACTGTTATAAAGGGGACCCAAGTGAAAAGTCAGGAGACCAGTTAGGAGGCATTGGCCAGAGAGTTGATTGTTGGGACTTTCAACAATGCTGTGAACAGATATTATTACTCCCACTTTGTAGATGAGAACTAAAGCTTCGTTCACTTATCTGGAATGCAATAGCACCCAGATCCAATCCCATTTGTCTCTAGAATGTAGTATTGTCCTACTGTCTGCTCCATTTCCTATATGATTAGAGACCTCCACACCTTCCCTCTTTTATGATTAAGAGATTAACCAGAGGGGCTGGGGTTGTGGCTCAGCGGTAGAGTGCCCGCCTAGCACGGGTGAAGCCCTGGGTTCGATCCCCAACACCACATAAAAATAAATAAATAAAGATATTGTGTCCAACTACAACTAAAAAAATAAATATTAAAAAAAGAGAGATTAACTGGAGACTACTTGGAGATGCAGTTTAGAGTCAGAATTGGAAAACTGTGCATCTAAAACTGTTCTATGCCCATTTGGTAGGCCTTTCATAATTGAAAATAAAATATAAATATAATAACACAGGGACACACACATACAGTGTTTTTCTCTTCTTATTACAGATTTAAAATTGAGATGTAGTATTCATAACATGAAATACATGGATATCAAATGTACAATTTGATGAATTTTGATGTGCACACTCATATAATCAACACTAAAAGCAAGATATATAAATGCATATGTGTGATAGATATATTTAGAATGAGAGATGAGGAGCAGTCTGTGTATCGTGATGAATGACGAAGACCTCTCCTACTCTTTTTTCTTATCCCTTCCTGATTCTCAGTTGACATTATCCTTTCCAGTGCATTGGGGTTATACAGAATGCCAGGTGCAGGTCAAGAAATGACTGTGTCAAAAAACAAAACAAAAAAAGAAATAAAAGAACAATTATCCATTTTTCAGTGCTTGTTGGACGAAAATCACATTGCTATATTTTCTGTTTTTCTATGGAGGGGTCATGTGCCTCAGCCCACACATTAGCACATGAACTTGTTTTTCCAGTAAAATGAGTCAGAGTTCCTCAAGAAGGCAGATTCATGTATTTCAGAACTGTGTGTCAGCATCTATGAAAAAAAGTACAGTGTCCTGTATTAATGCATGTGAGACACACACACACTCAAAGCAATCACACACAGCTAATAAACAGCAGAACTCAAGTGTGGAGGACTCAAGGATCAGACACTTTTCATTAGTGTGGGGAGGGATGATACGCCATTGTGTCTGTGTGGGGCTAAGCAATGGCCTGGAGCCAGAACCAGCTTTAATTCTGGCTTTCCTACAAATTGGCTTTCTGATCTTAGGAAAATTGCTTAGACCCTCTGTTCAGTTCTATCATTCACAACGTGAGGATAGCTGATAATATCTGCCGTTGAACCAAGGGTTAAAAAGGTCACATACATAAATCAAGTAGAACAATGCTCAGCAAAGAGTAAATGACTGAGAAAGTTTGACTGAAACAGCAACGGCCATGGTGACTGAGTGTTGAGGAACTGCATATGACAGTACCATACACCACATTATGCCACCTAGATCCCATCAGCTAAGAAACATTCAAACATGCATCCTCAACATATGGAAACTTATTAATATAAAAACAAAATATTGGGCTGGGGTGGTGGCTCAGTGGTGGAGTGCTCGCCTAGCATTCGTGAGGCACTGGGTTCAATTCTCAGCACCACATATAAATAAATAAATAAACCAACAAATAATTAAATAATAAATAAGATAGTTTCATTGACAACAAAAAATGTTAAAGAATGAAATATTCTGTGCTTTTGTAGATACTCTGTATAACAGGCAAAATACAGATGAAATAAAAACATTTTAAATGTGTTTGCCTATCATGTGGTATCACAGTAACATTACACAATATCTAAAGGTCTGCTATTTTTTCTGTGGCCAGGTGTGTTTTTAATGATTTTTGGTGATTGCTAAAAGATTTTGCCTGTGCCTATGTATCCATATCTCAAGCAATCTTCCCAATAATTTTTTTTTGCAATTTTTGCCTCACCAGACTAGATGTTTGTTGTTTTTACCTTGTAATACGAAGAGCAAGTGCTGAATATGTCACAGTTTGCTTCTTTGCTTGAATCCAAATTATTACCATTACCTACAATCCATTGACTGAATCCTTTTCAGTTGCTTGCCCATTTGGGGAAGATTAGTTTACATAAAACTAGATAATACCTTTAAATCCATGGACCTAGAATATTTAAATGACAGCACCTGGCAAATCCTGGAAGCAGAGGACACTCAGGAAGCACCATGCAGTTGTCCCTTGGTCCTGGGGCACCTCTACTTCTCTCCGTAACCCTCACATACCTTACATGCTTCATGACAGTCTAATGTATGATCCAATTGAAGGAATCTGATGCCAATCCACATACTGAATTCTGGTAAAGCTTAATAAGTTTCCCTAGGTCAAAAATCAAATAACTAGTGCTTCCATTTTTTTTTTTCCTCCAGAATTCTAGTGGATTATCTTCAGCACTTTCTAGGAGCATGTGCCTTTCAGGAAATGCTGGCTTTGATGATCTCACTTTGCCTCTGTTATGAAAGTCATCACCCTGTCATTCAGCAACTCACAGATAGTAACCAAGCACCTGTGGGTGCTTTGACATTGCCAGGCATTCTGCCTACATGGCATGGTTCCTCTTCATAAGAGTTCACATATAGCTAGCTCCTGACACCAGGTCCTAATGTATTCTCCTAATGTATTCTCTTCTTCTATTATAGACACTAGTAGTCTTACAGTGCCCATTGGTGCCTAAATCTAGACTATGTGGCAGGCTTCCTCGGAGGTTAAGGCCATGGTTTCCCAGGTTAGGAGAGAAGGTACCATATCTCCTGCTCTCCAGATTACCAACATCAGTATGTCTACCACTCAATTATCCACATCTTCTCCAAGGGTGCTGAAGATCCCCTTCCTTCCTTTGTCCTGTCTTCCCTGATAACTCACGTCTATGTGTGGTCCAGAGCTCTTTGGTAGTTCCCCAAAGGGCTATAACACATGAGAACTGGGTGTTTCCCCTGCCTACAATGAGGCTTGGCACTTGCCAGTGCTGCCTCCAGAAAATTGGTGAGCAGAGCATGCTGACTTGTGTCTCTGCCTTGACACACCAGGGAAGGGTCAAACCACATGAATGAGGGCTTTCATGGGCAGCTACAGGGACCCCATTTTTTTCCTTATAGAAGCCCTTCACTTGGTTTCAGAAGTGACAATCAAATGTGAACTTTCATGGTTTATTTATAGCTTTGCCTTACAGAGAGAAAGAAAAGAAGTGATTAAAATGCTATTTTACAAAATATTTTTGTTTTTAAAAAGCTTTCATTGTGTGGGCAAAAAGGAAAAAGAAAAGTCACTCTATTCATTGTGCCGTCTAGACTCAAACAAAGAGGGTAGCGTGCTGCAAATTAAGATTGTCCGGCCCCTGCCTGCTGACAGAAAGTATTAATTTGGAGTCCAACTTCAAATAAACCCTTCTGAACAGAAATATATTGTGGGGGTGACTATATTTAGCATAGACCAGCATTTCCATAATAAGTTCATATTGTTATGCTGTGGTAATTTTCAGACTTAATACAGCCAGTGTGTTCATGAGGTTTCAGTTTTGTGTTAATTATCTGGAGAAATTGGAAAACTCAGCAGAGTCTGTGATGACATGGCTGGTTCTCTGGGCATTCTCCATATTGCCTCAGGTGCCCGCAACAGCCTTTCGAAGACAAAGAAGGGGAAGAGAAACCTGCACCAGTTTGACTACCTTTGTAAGCATAACATTTTTTTTAATATGATGTGTTATATTTGTATTTTTTACAACAATAAAATCAATATATGCCACTGCAGAAAAATTTTTTAAAGTTGATAAGAAAAAAATTGTTACCCATGCTCTTGAAATTATTAACATTTCAATTTATTTTCATCCAGCCTTTATTATGCATGTGTAACTTGCCTTTAGTGACTTTGTAAAACAAAAACTTGTGTGGCACAATTTCCACTATTCTTGAGACAGTTGAAAAACAACTTTATTTTTGCCCTCATTGTGCCTGTCTATTTGTGCAATAGAGCTAGCTTTTCCCTGTCCTTGTTAAAAATTCTAGTAATTCCATTATCTTCCTAGATAAGAACAAAGTCACTTAGGGAATAAAGATTTTATGGACCCTTTAAATTGTGAGTCATAGCCAAAATTCAGAAATTCAAATATCAAGGAATATATGAAAATAAAGTTAAGATGTCTTCCAATTTCCCCAGCTGGGCTTTGCACAAATGAGAAGTGGTAGCTCTGATCAGATTGGTCTCAGAAGCCTCTATTATAGAATTTTTTGGAGACCTTCTAACTCAGAAAGCCTGTCATCTGCAGTGTCTCTGTCCGTGTATTCCAGCAAATGGCTTATTTTTAATTCCTTGGAAATCCTGTAGTTCACCTCCAGCCTCCATAAGTGGCCATAGTGGACAGGATCTAAGACAACTCAAGATAGTCCTCTCACATGTAGGCCCAAGAGGTCTGTTGGAAATAGCCATGCCTTTGGGACAGGCTGTGGCAATGTTGGCTGATCCCAGTGCAATCCATCCTTCATTTCCTCATGGAAGCTGCCAGCCTGCCCATCTTCCCAGCAGGAATTGCTCAGAGTCCACTGTGCACCACAACCATAAGGACCTGCATCCAGGTCTCCATTTGTCTCAGTGGAGCCCTACTGCCTTAACTCATGAAGAGAAGACCTCCCCTGACACCTTGCTCTGGAAGAGGCCTGATGCACAGTGCACCAACAACTCTCCCCTGAGACTCTTGTTGATCTTCCACATGGATGAAAGATTTCAGAGAGTTGATTTACAGGTCTTCAACAACTCTTTCTACAAATTCTTCAGGGTGGTCTGTTTCCAGCTCACTGGGGTATCTTATATCTGTCATCTTTAGATCTCAGCCAAAACTTCCATTTTAACATTCTGTCACGTGCATTATCCTTCAGTTCATTCATTCCATCAACATTCCCTGAGTGCGTGTGATATGCCAGATGCTGAGTTTGGCAGTGAAAATAATTATAACAATTCCTGCCTTAAGGAACTCATAGTCTAGTTGGGGAGACTGATGTGTTAACAGAAAATTATGGCACCATGTCATAAAGATGGAGGCACAAGTTGCTGTGGGAGGAAATAGCTCAATCTAGGGGGCAGGCAGGCAATGAAGATGAGTCAGAAAAGTCTTCCGTGGACAGGGAGCCTGACCTAAGTTTAACTTTTAAATGGATTATTTTTCAGAAACAAAATAAACTCCTTTTAAATCTTCTAAATCTCTATTTTGAACATTTATTTCACAATAATTTATTTTTAAAGCAAGCAAAGGTAATGTGAAGAAGGAAGAGGGAATTCCCTTATGTCTGCCATTTGTCCACACATCTGTTACAGTAGGAAGGAAAATAACATTTACAGAGTACCTTCTATAATACAAGTTTCCTGGATCCCACCCATGAAGGCAATCCTGGAATGTTGTCTCAAGTCTGGAACCCAAGCAAAACCAGGAGGGGCATGCTCCCAGGGCATTTTCAAGATTCAGAGGTGGTGAAAGAAAGTTAGGGTCCCCTCAGAAGCCCAGCAGAGGAAGAAGCAGGAATGAAATGAGAATGAGTGGCAAAGCTAGTGCTGGGCATTGTGGAGGACACCTCAGCAACACGTGCGTGGATCTTGTTTTAAGGAAGTCAGAACTTAGCCTGTGAAGGAAAATGTTCTGATATGATGGGCTGAGCAGAGCTTTTAACCTAGCCTTAAGTGGAGCAGAAGCAGCCTAATAAAATGTCCTTGCCTGCTCACTGTGATGACTCTAGGCAGCCATTTTGTTTGTTTATTTGTGTCTTGTCTCTGGTTTTCTTGTTAATAGTTTTTCCCTCATTTTTTATATCTCTGTCATTTCTTCCTGCTCTCAATGTGCTTGCTACCCTTAGCAGTTCTGATATCCCACTCAGCACTTTCTCATCCTTTGAGGGCTGGGAACCCAGATAACCAGTCCAGATTGTTCATGCTGTCCTTGCAGAAGAATTGGCAGAGCATTGAAAAACTGTGGAAGTTAGCAGATTAAAAGGTATTGGGGGGCTGGGGATGTGGCTCAAGCGGTAGCACGCTCGCCTGGCATGCGTGCGGCCCGGGTTCAATCCTCAGCACCACATACAAAGATGTTGTGTAAGCCGAAAACTAAAAAATAAATATTAAAAATTCTCTCTCTTTAAAAAAAAAAAGGAATTGGGTTTCCTTGAGTAATTATCAAAAAGAATTCTATTCACTTCTAGCATAGTGCTTATACTACTCTCTTTTGATCACAGCCAATGTCTTTTCCTTTCTATAGCGAGCTCCTTGATGGAAGGAAGGCTATGCAGCGTGCCTCTCCATGTTTCATGTGTGGAGTGCTGGGCTGGGCGCATGAAAGGGTTTATTGACTATGCAGGAGGTGCTGAGATTCAGCAATAAGCAGACCAAGTCCCTCCCTTCTGTTTACATTTCAGTAAGGACAAGAAAATGAACATGTAAACCAGTATAGGCATGGCACATCAGAAGGCAATTAATGGTATGCAAACCAGTCAATCAAAATAACATGGCAAGATGGTCCGAGGACACTTGGATATGTTTTGAAGATACCCAATGTTCTCACATTTTGTATGATAGTCAGCTTTTCACATTTTTTTCCTCCCCTGGCTAGTATTGAGTTTATCTAGGAAAAAAAAAAATAAACTATGTCCTTTGCAAATCTGGATCCCTAGCAGTATCTGGTACACAGAGAGTAATTAATAAATGTATGGCATATGATGTGGCACATGTGGCTGGGCGCAGTGGCACGTACCTGTAATCCCAGAAGCTCAGGAGGCTGAGGCAGGAGGGTCACAAGTTCAAACCCCAGCCTCAGCAAAAGTGAGGCACTAAGCAACTGAGTGAGATCCTGTCTCTAAATAATATACAAAAAATAGGGCTGGGGATGTAGCTCAGTGATTGAGTGCCCCTGAGTTCAATCCCCGGTATTTCTCACTGCCACTCCGCCAAGAAAAAAAAAAAAGAAGTGGCACATATGAGCCCAGAATGACCACATCCTTAAAATAAGAGTTCAATAGCTGTAGCTAAGACAGGACCTGTTCTGTGAAGTGCTGTCAGGCCATTGCTTGCTATCTTCCTGAGTCATTTCTATTGGACTCCAAAGTTTGGGTTCATGCCATATCTCCTTACTTTCTCACGACCTTAACAGCCTTGGGAGTTGCCCAAGGAAAACGAAAACTTTCATCCACATAATGGAGCCGGCACAGTCTATGGTGATCTGAATGCTGTATATACCATACCACATCCTCTGGATGCAATGAACTGTTACCTACCTACCTGAGTGTTCCACAGTAAAAACACGAATGTCCTGGAGTAACATTCCAGAACTCAGGTCAGTTAGACTCAGTCCAGAGGTCTCACATCTGTATTCACAACTTAATAGATTGGGAAAGGAGCTGAAAGTGAATTGAAGAGTTAAGTAGGCAATATACTTAGTGGCTGATTATATGACTTTCTTATGCCCTTGGGTCCATGTAGTCAGGAGGGAAGGTAACTTATGCTGATCCTTGGAGGCAATCACAGAGGTGCTTGGCTTTCTGGGTAGTTTGCCCTAGAGGCCTCAACACACAGCTATTTTTTAAGCTCAGGATGTGTGGTCATAGGTTTAACCTTAATATTCCTTGGATCTTAGAAAGGTCCTTCTTAGAGGATCAATTCAAGGGCGGTAAGGGTAAAAGTAAACCAGAGAGAGGGCTTTTTGAACAATCCAGGTTAGAGATGAAAAAGACCTCTATTAAGACCTCTATTTCACTGGTAGTGAGTTTGAAGATAAAAAGACAGTTGTGCAAGTGCCTTTATAATTTTAGGAAATTATTTTTTGTTAAGACATAAATCCCACCACACAGTGTAATAGACACGCAAAGGTACAGATTCCACCAAAACATGTTGTTGAACAGTTTTGGAAATGTCCCTGAAAAAGTGATCCAATTTCTTTTCATTTTCTTTTTTGTGCTCAGATGGAGTCAGGCTATTAAAACCCCTGAATATAAACCTCTCTCTAAATTCTGGGCTCAGAGGAGCAGAGGGCTCAGAGGAGCTTCCATGGGGAAGCTCAACCCAGGAACATGGAAAAGGCTGAGTTCCTGATGCACTGAGTTCCCAGTGCATCCCAATGTAGGATGCTCTCCCTCTTTCTGCTCTCCTCATGGCGGCTGGAATATCCCTTGTTTTTTGAAATGAGAAACAGATTATCTTCTCCATCTCTTCCCTGACCCTCTCAAGACTTTCGAAGGAGGCCTGTTTCTAAGTTTTTGGTAAACCCCACGTGTTTCTTTTGAAAGAATCTGGCTTCTCTCTGGCAGCTGGGAGCTGGGCACCTATGAAGGAGGCACACATGGTGCTGCAGCACCATCTTCAGGTGGCCCAAAGATTTGCACATGGAAAGCAGGAACCCGTTTCCTTCTGTCTCATCACTTCCGATCACATTAATTTAACTACACGGGACATTTACTTAGATCTGTGCCACACAGAAGCAACTGACTGAATTCAGGAGAATCTGGAAGAGAGTGGATTCATCTGACTTAAAAAGTCTAGATCACACAGAGTCTAATCTAATGACTACAATTCAATTAGCAATTTTTCAGGATGATTCCAAATTTTGTCCTTATGCTCAACAAATTTATACACGACTTTAGAACTGTCACTTAAAAGTATCTTGAAAAAAATGTGTATTAAAAGACTATCAACAAATTTACACCATGTGTGGTGGCACATGCCTGTAATTCCAGTGGCTTGAGAGCTGAGGTAGGAGGATCACAAGTTCAAAGCCAGCCTCATCAACTTAGTGAGGCCCTCGACAGCTTAGCAAGACCTCATCTCGAAATAAAAGATAAAAAGGGCTAAGGATGTGGTCTAGTGGTAAAGTGCAATCTCCAGTACAAAAAATAAAATTAACAGGCAACCCACATAATGGAAGAAAATATCTGTAAATTATAAATCTGATAAGGAAGTAATATCCAGATAAATACAGAACTCCTAAAACTCAACAACAACAATAACAAAATCCAATTCAAAATGAATAAAGGACTTGAATGGATGTTCCTCCAAAGAATATATAAATAACCAATAAGCACATGAAAATTTATTCAACATTACTATTAGGGAAATTCAAATCAAAACTGCAAGATGCCACCTCACACCCATTAGGGTAGCTACTGCAAGCAACAATAACAATAAAATAATAAGTGTTGAGGATGTGGAGAAATTGGAAGCTTTAAGCATAAAATGGTATAGCTGATATGAAAACAAATGTGTCTGTTCTCCAAAAAATTGAAGAGAATTAACATATGATATAGCAATTCTGCTTTTGGTATATGTCCAAAAGAACTGAAAGCAAGATATGAAGACAGATCTATATACCCCTGTTTACAGCAGCATTATTCACAGTGGCTAAAGCCTTAAGAACAACTCAACTGATCCATCAGTGGATTAATGTATAAGCAAAAAATGATATATACATATAACAGAATGTTATTCAGATTTAAAGAGGAAGGAAATTCTTTGAGGTTAAGACAAAATTAAATAAGATAATCACAAAAAGACATACTGTATGATTTACCTATATGAAGAATAAGGCCAGTGAACAAAGTTGTCGCAAAGCCATTGGTATTAAATTTGGAAATCCTTGGACTGGTAAGATAAATCAGTGATAGGGCACTTACCTAGCATGTCAAAGGCCCTAGGTTCTATCCATAGCACCACAGAAAAATAGATATAAAATTGGAAATCTTAAAGTATGTGCAAAGATTACTGACCTTAGCCCCATTTTCCCAAATCAGAAAATCCATATTATGTGTGTATTGCCTAAAATTTATATTATCATAGAGGATCATTAGAAGCAGAGAATTGTCCCTAAAAAATCATTCTATGAGTATTGATTTCTGGAGACTCATAGAATTGGTTTTAGCGATATCTACATAACTAGATTGATGAAAATATTAGATTATTAATTACTTTAAAAGTAGCAACTAGCACTTATTATGAGTCAGGCATTGTTCTAAGAGCTTTGCATATATTGCCTCATTTAATTCACACAACAGTTCTCTTGAGGTAGATCCTGTAATTATTCCCATTTACACAAGAGGAAATGTAGGCACAACTGGATTAAGTACCACGCTCTGGGTCACACAGCAAGCCATGGGCCATGCTGAGATTCATACCCCAGCTTCAGAGTCTCCTCCACCCACCCCTTAACTGTGTGTTTGGCCCTATCACAGCTCCTACACTACCAGAATGCTTAAGGTAGAAATGTGTGACAAGTAGAAGCCTGTGTGCATCCAAAGTTTCTCTTACTGCTTGTCTCCCCCAATTCACAAGCTTCCTCCAGAGCTCCCTCATGAGGACTCCTTTTGGAATACCCCAGCATCTACCAAACCATGTTGAACTGGATTTATCAACCCTTATCCCATGTCAGTACCTCCAAGAAAAGGAGTAAGGACAAAGTTGCAAGGCTTCAAGTGCCATATTTGTCCAGGCCGCAGTTACCTTTCAGCATTGTGATACAAAGCAGCTCCAGCTGCTCTGACATCTGACTCATAGCCAGCACCAGTTCTGACAGGTCTCACCCAAAGAGTCAGCCAGAGAGGACAAGGAGATTGAGGTCCATGACCAGATGCCTGGAAGGCAGGGCACAGCAGCAAGAAAGTCCTTACACATTGTTCTCATGGGGTTTCACAATGGAATAAAGCAGTTTACCCAGGACTTCTAGGTGCAGGATCCATAAGAGTGATAAAACATTCAGTCTCATCTCTGGTTAGGCTATGGTTTTACACCAGATCAGTGGCTAGGCACGTAGCTGAAGTTGGGAATGTGAAAGGCTCTGTGCTAAGCCTGGGCCTTTTGGTACATGCAGCAGAGGCTTTGAAGTCAGACCAATCTGACTTGGAATTCCAGCTCTGCTGGTTTTTAGTTATAGTATTTTGTTTATACCCCGTGAAAAAGATGACCTTATCTCAGAAATGGAAATAATCCATGTAGCACTGCATGTAATTTATAGATAACAGGCATGACACAGACTAATCTATTGCCCAGGGTGCTGTAAGCATTCAGAACCTGGAAGGTGTCTGTGTAATTGTAACAGATGTATTTCCATATTTCTGAATGCAAAGCAACACTGCTTGATAAAGTCATCCTGAGACTGTTAAACATATTCATCTCTCTCCCACAGATATTATGACAAGAAATATCAAGTATTCCTGAAGCTGGTTGAACACCAGAAGGAGTATTCAGCAATCATGAGTGGGGACTGAACAGACAGACACCAATGCCATTAGGACCTCTGTCCTTGCATCTTACATTCAAGACCCTTTAGGTATCATCTCATCATTTCTGTATTGTCTTCTAATAAAAATTTGGATATGTGCAACCAGAACTGGAATCTCCCATTTCAAAACACCACTCTTATCTAGTTGGCATTTTCTGTACAAGCACTGTATGCCAGAAGTCTCATGTGGGGTCATAGGATCTCACATAGGACTAGACCCTGGAGACCATTTAATCCAGTGGAGATTTGTACTTAATTGATTCTATAACCTACAGTAAATGAAAGACATTGCTTTAGATAGAACATTTAATGTATGTTCTCTGTTCCTTATGGCATTCTCCTTCTTACATAGGATACTGTCTAGGGTCAAATATTGCTTTCAAATGCAAAAATCATCATTTTGCAATCATTATATTAAAGATAGGGATAGGCAAGGACATCAATGGATCCAGGAGGAAATTTTGATGAGTAACAGGATGTATGCATGTTCTTAAAATGTCTCTTCACAGATTGTTTATTAGTTACAAGAGGAAAAAGAATGTTAAAGATACAGGGAAGAAACAGGACAACATCTTGATTGGATGATCCAAATTAACTTCAGATGGGCAAATAGACATCATGTGCCTCCAGATGTGATAGCATGGAAAGAAATGGCATCACTCAGACTGGGAATGCACAGCCTGAATCTAATCATAAAGAAATATCAGAAAAACCCATCCTGCATTCTTTTTTCTTTAATGGACTATATTCTTCAAAAATGGCTATGTCATAAAGACAAAAGCTATGGAAAGTTTCCAGATTAAAGCAAACTAAATAAACATGATGGCTAAAAAGATTTTGGGGTAGACAAGTGTTTGCAAAACTATAGTTGTTTCAGTTGATACAAGAGCAAACACCTAAACACACACATATACACATATTCTCATTCACACATTGTTTCAGACCCAAGAATTAATGTTGATTCGGGAGCTATTACAGTTCAGGTGAGTTTGGGCATAGAATATGCTGAGGCTTCAGCAAAGTAAGACAGCAGACAGAAAAGAAAAATCCAATGGAATGCAATCAACAAATATCCTTTGGTACTTTCTGTGTGCTGGCATTATGCTAAACACAGAGGTACAGGAACAAATAAAACTTGGTTCCTACAGTCAAGGAGCTCTTGGTCTAGTAAGATGTAACCAGGTAAATCAACAACCTTGCATTTTAGAAGGTGCTGCAATGAAGGAAACCACTTGCTCTATGGAGCAGTCAGAAAAGGAGGCAGAAGAAAATGAAAAGCAATCTGGCATAACAGCTGGATTCACTTCTTTCTTGCTAACTGACTTGGAGAAAGGTCCTTTGTAAGCCTCAATTTCCTTATTTTAAAATCTATGTATTAACAGTACTTACTTTACATGTTCTAATGAGGATTAAGTGAGTTCATGCATGTATGGCACCTAGCACAATTGCCTGGACCAAACCTGTCTTATTCTAGGGCCCGGCTGCTAGAAGATGCTCAGAATAACAGTAGTGGACACTGAGGATGACCACATGCAGTTGTGAAGGGCAGCACCACAACAGCATTGTACAATATCCAAAGGATATGAGATATCCAGCAGGCCCAGCAGCAGGAGGAAGCGTAGTTCATACATAGCTAGACCCCAGTTAGAGCTTGGGCTGGGGAGGAGAAAGGATGAGGAGTACCTCACAGAAGAAATAAGTTGCAGCAGGATCTAGGCAAGATGTTAGGACCAGAATCAAACCAGCTTCCACTGCTAAAGCCAATCAGTTATTTTTTTAATATATTTTATTTGTTCTTTTTAGATCTACATGACAGTAGAATGTATTTTGACATATCATACATACATGGAGTATAACTTCCATTCTTGTGTTGTACATGATATGGAGTTACACTGGTTGTGTATTCATATATGAACATAGGAAAGTTATGTCCAATTCATTCTACTGTTAAAGCCAATCAGCTCTGACTCAGAATCCGGGGCAAGCCTGGGCCAGCTTTCATAAAGCACCAGTGGACACAGTAGCGCCGCCTGTTAGGAAAGGTGGGGACACAAGAATGAATAATTACCAACTATTTTCCAAGTCCTCCCTGTTTGTTCTTTCCAACCCTTACCACAGTATTGTGAAATAGAAAACACTCACCTCACAATCTAGGGGAGAAACCTGAGGTTTAAAAAAGATAAAACAGGTTGTCGAGAGTCACTCAGGCAGTGATGGAGATAGGATTCCAATTCACATCTGTGTCAGTGCAAAGCTTCAGGGGTCAACAGCTGGAGAAGACTCCTGACCTATCACCTGCTTTTTGGTTGCAGGTGATAGGTCAGGAGTCTTCTCCTGACCAGCCCGATGTGCTGGACAGAGGGAAGGTCTAAAAGATCCACGTTAGTTAATCTGTAAACCTCAGTCAGATCATCCTGCATCCCAGGGTTAGTGGTAAGGTTCAGTAAAAAACTGTGTAAACCCTGAGCATAATGTATTGCCATCTAACTGAACTGGTGACTTATGCGGGATTCACAAAATCTGACTACCTCAATAACTGATAAAACAGCGAAGAAAGCACACAAGCACACAAAAATACCTTTTCAAAATCTGGGATGGCTCTCGACATTAGGAGTCAGTTGAAAAGAGAGAGAGAGCTACCTGAACTCTTTATTCTTTCATACGGAGGACACACAAAGGGAAGTTAATGGAATGTTTTTCCAAATAAGGCAAAGGGTCAGGTTTCAGAGGGTTGAGTCCAGCTTCATGATGTCTGGTGGTCAGTAGACTGATTGACATCTTGGCAAGTCACACCCACATCTCAGGTGCTGTGTGGAATCAAAAGGCACAGCTAGCGAAAAGGACACAGACTTGCACTGTTCAGACAGAACAACAACATCAGTCCAGTCCACTTGTGCTCTCAAAATGCTCACAGCTCACACACAGCCCATGGCTGGTCCGCAACAATAATGTCTTGCAGGTAATAGACACTCTACTAACATTGTTTCTACATAGTTCTCTTTGTGCTTCCAGGAAAATCTGTGGGACATCCCCCCCTCCAAAAAAAAAATTCTCATTCTCACTGTAAAACAGTGTTTGGGGAAAAATGGAAACATCTGTATAGATTTCTATAACACTATGTAACTGAATAACAAACATCATAATGACTCCAATACTCACCTTCTCGTGCTGGGAAAGAAGGCTTTATTTAAGCACACATGTAAAGTATATTTAGCTTTTATGACTAAGAATTCCATTGTGGCCAGTGTGGCTTGTGGGATTTTTGTTTTGTTGCCTACTGAAAGCTTTTCTTTCAAGTTGAAGCCAGCCTTACTTAGCAAATCATTTTGCCAAGGAACACACTACAGGATTTTAACTTTGACCAAACACACTTCCCATATGTGAAGAATATAAATGTGGCATTCTAAGAAGCCACAGGGAACAAAAGCTGGGGAAGGGAGATGGGGAAGAAAACACAAGAAGGACAAAATGGTGTGACGTGCTACAGATGTATAGTAAACAATATGACCCAATGCTGGAGTTAGCCAGTCTAGATGAGGCATCTGGAAGGGATGCCCCCTCTCAAGGACTCCAGATCAAGCAGTTGGTCTTTATATTCAGAGCATGGTTCCATTGTTGCCAGGTGAATTAAGGAATATAAGTCTCAAAGACATCCCTGGAAACTTCCATCTTTTACTAGGTCCAAGTCAGCAGGCAAGGGTAGCAAGCTGGGATTCTGCTTTAATAATAACAGGGTCTGCTATTTCTCACTGCCCTGAGGATAATCAAGTCATTCTGGTTCACTTAGTCCCTTGGCCACTGGCCTGTGAGCTGTTGGAGGACACAGACTCTCTTAGGACCTTGTTCCCTGCACTTAAACAGTTCTTGATTCACAATGGGTGCTCGACAAGTGAACACATACACAAACACAAGATATTTTTCTGCAAAAAGAATCCCAGAAGTAAAAAATATCAAGGAGCTCTCACTTTCAGGTCAAACAATCTCTGGTATGTGTTAATGTGCCTTCATTTAACCAACCGTCAAAAACTTTAAAATGTGATTTGGTCACTTAGGGTTACAAAAATCATGCCTTGTATCTAATGTCTTGCTTTTGGTTTTTTTATTGCCTACGTTAGTTACACACATGATAAACACACTCATTTTGGTTTGGTTTGTAGCTCAAGCTCAGAAATTCTTTGCAAATTTGCAATGCTGTTACAGATCATTTCCTGCATAATGTCTTATGGGAAACCAACTGCATCCTTGTTCAGAAATACCCATTGTTCACTGGGGCTTTAGTACAAATACTTTTAGAATTCAGGACGTAGTTACAAATAATTACCATCAAATAATTTAAAATGAAGGACATTATCGATAAACAAGAAACTAATGACTGAGCAGAGCTGTGTAATGTAATTATACTTAAGATGGAACTTCTGATGGATTGCAGAAGAATCTTTGTGCTGTCTCGTGTCTCCATAAATATACTTAACTGCTATTGACAGTAATAGGAAGCCTCTTGAATATAAAAAGCTTTTTTTTCCCCTTTTATGATTTCTTAAGGGAGAAATTAAAAAGTACATCTTTAAGAAAGGATGTTTCTCTCAGGACTCCTGAATATTTGGCAGTTCTATTAAATTTGTAACACTAAAGTAACTTAAATAAAAACAAAGACTTCTGCTAATAAAGTCAGGCTTCTCAATTTAGCATTAACTCACCCATTAATTTTGTGGTCAATTTCCATTCTGCACAGAAAATCATTTAAAATTGCTATTAGCATAAATGCTTCTAAAGATCTAATTTTTATTTGCCTAAGTCATGCCTTAAACCTGGATTAGAAATGTTTTTCTTATTAAAATCTAGGCTGAGACTGATTCCTTACTGTACAATTTTAATATGTGCTTGAAATGCAAAATGTTTTATTCATTAATGTCTGTTATTTAACCATAATCATGCCTAAATGATGTCTCCCATTTGAATATTTCTTTATTCTCTTTATTCATTGCACATACATTACCTTTTCTGCTTCTCATAGTAAGGTGAGGTAGGCCTTAAAGAGTGGGATCTCACTTTACAAACACACAAAAAAAGAACACATCTCCAAGAGTTTAAGTAATTGGTCCAAGATTATGTAGCTGGAACACAGATGCAGGACCACTCTGCTGCTTCTTCCTAAATAAATTCAATTAAGCTTATTTGTGCAACAGAGGATGATTCATTAGTTTGCTAATTGCTCTCTCTTCTGTGCTTCCCCTTGTTAACATGTATAATTATCCAGAAGGCCCTTTCTGATTCTCATTGGTTGATCAAAGTACTGTACTATTTCTACTGGCAAGCAGCGGTAAAGAGAGAAACCCTTGGGCCATGGAATCATTGAGTCCTAACTTCAAATCACAGCTTCACTACTTACACTTCACTACTTACTACACGGGGCATGAATTCACACATAGCGAGTTAAAGTATCAGTTTCTGTGTTGTAGACATAAACTTGGAGAAAAGAAAATCTGCCTCATGGCTAATAGGAGGATTCAATGGGACGATATAATGTTCCATATCAAGTAGAAATACAACAAATACCAGTTTATCTCCTGAACCAATTATTTTATAGAACTTCTAGAAGCATAGATTACAGTCAAGTTGGACAATTATATATCCAATTTCTACAGGTAAACTTTTTATCTTACATCAATAACAGTCAGCCATTACTGAAATATTACTCTATCAAGAGTGATAGGATAGTTCCTGACATGGCACAACAAGTCCAGAGAAGGGACATACATGAAAAAATAACTAACAACCACAGAAAACTAGTGCCAGGTGCCCAAGGAGCACCACAGCTGGTGGATGCTACAGCCAGCCCAGGGATGCCAGTTATGTGTAGTTGTGTATTCAACGGTTCAATTGGAAATGATGAAAGTGGAAACATTGCCAGCCCCGCCTTTCATAGCTCTGCAAAGCTGCAGCCACTGAAGATCTTTTGCCTACAGACTCAGCTCTACCCCATTTTGGAGGTTACCTGGGCCAAGGCAGGCAGTATAACAGTTCAGAAAAACCCCAAACCTTCTCTGCCAGTGGATCTGGAATTGGTACTTCTTTCACTATGCCCTGAGCATCTGGGGCCTCTCCAAATCACAGCTTTCTCCCTTAAAATACAAACATGTTTGCCTAATTTGGCTTGACTCCTTGAAATTGCCACGTTACACTTCCATCAGGCACAAAAGAAAAGATAGATATTGGGTCCCCTGATAGGATTTGCTATATTATGCCTAAGTCACTTATCAAGGCACATGCCTCTCATTACACTCTCTTCTACCCAGAGCCCTCCTGGACTCAGGCCTCATTTACAAACCCCTTCATTTCCAGCTCCACTATCCCTTCAATTTGAATTTCAAAATACCGTCTCCCTGGGTGGAAACTTGGCCATACTTCAACCATAGGTTAAATTCTCCTTTCTGCCCCTCTGGCTTATCAATCATTTCTCCCACCCTACTTTATACTTTACCTCAAAAAGCCTTGTCTCACTTTAAGCCATCTGGGAAGCTTATCAATCTATGCCCAGCAACAGAAAAACCAGAAGTATCTAATTTACCCTTCAGTTTCCCTGCAGGGGCCAAATGTTACATGAAAGGCTACTTAGATGGAACCCTGATATATTATCTAGCTCTTACCAACTCTCTCCCTTAGGGGCCAAATCCAGTTCCCTATAATTCTTCAAACACCAATTTGAGCCTTGCTTTAGCCCAATGCAAACTCCCAGAGAGAATCCAACAGTCTTCAAGCATAGTTTCTGACTAGAAACATCTATTGTATTGCCAGCCACTCGGCTGTGAGTGATTGCAATGGAAGATGTGCTCTCAGTTCTTTCCGGCTCCACTCCATGTGACAGTGTTTCATCCTCTGGCCTCCTTGTGGTTACGAGATCTTATGACCAGTTTTGTTTAATGAACTGTGGGAAGGAAGGAATATTGTTATTTCTGGGCCAAGCCTTTGATTGTCAGTGTGAGAATCCCCAGAGCTTTCTTTGCTCTTACACAACAACCAGCCATGTTCCAGATGGGGACCCTTCCTCAGACTGGGTGCCACAGTGAGAATGGCTCTGAAAAGAGCTGCCATTAACCCATGGACATGGAGCAGCCCTGACATGCGCCTTTGTTGATGAAACCACTGAAATTTTAATTTTATTTCTTACTGCAGCATAATCTAGCCCATCCTAACTATACTCCTCATAACTGGTACACCTCATGCCATTATATCCACCTTGACTTACGTGGAGGCTAAATTTCCCAACAGCAGAGCAGCTGGCTGGGTCTTGCTTAGAGCACATCTTGTAGCCAATTTAAACTCCCCTTGGTCCCAGCCCATTGTGATCCCTTTCCAGACTGGCATGTGTCAAGCTCTCAATCTCACAAGTAACTAGGAAGGGACCCTCTTATTGTATTACAGGATTTCCCAAGAGAATGTGTATCGGTGGGAATGGTGTTTAACTGCAAACGATGATAATCACCTGACAGTGGCTTTTTTGATAGTTGTTATTGCCTCAATAAGAAATACAGACAAGTAGTCATCAAGTTGACATGTGGATTCCACAATTCCACCAAAAAGTCAAGCCTTCTGTGTGCATACCCTATCCCTAAATCACCCATGCATGCGTATAACACAGACACCTTGACATATTATCAAGTCTTTGACTAAAAGAGTGAAAAGCTCTTTCCTCAAGATCAAGGCAGTATCAAAGGATAATATAGGTAACATTAGCAATTTTGTGACACATGGAGTTCCTAATACTAAATTTCATGAGATGCATTAAAGTGCTAATTTAAATTCCAACCTTATATAAAAAATTTTGCTATCATCCTTTTGACAATATACTTTTTAAGATTTTCAGTCTATTTAGTGATTTTGAAAGTTTTTGCGTATGGTACAAGATAAAAACTTGTTATAGTAAAAAGGATTTGAAAAAAAACATAGTTATTTTAATGCCAAGCATGTGTTTATTTTTTTGTGCAAATGTGCATTTCCCTTTTGACATCTACATAGTAATTCATAAGGTATAATTTCTAAAACATATGTTTTAACTGTTCTACACAGGTGCTCTATTGAGCTGGAGAACATATTGTGCTTATATGTATTCAAGCATATGTTTCAATCCCACTCTTCTTATAACAAACACTTGGTAGACTTCCTGCTATTTATGCCAGGAACACGTATTTGGCCTTGATATCACCTGCCCTTTTTAGTAGAGGGATTTACAAGGAAATTCCGGGAGGTTATAAAACCTACAGGAAATAACTGTAAATACAAAGTTGACTTTGTTAGAAAGGTGATTGAGTTGGTAAGTATGTAGTTAAAAAACAAAAAAAACTTTATGACTATAAGTGCAGAATGGGATAACAATGTGTCCCCTTTGCATTCTTCTCTTACTATCTTACTCTCCCCACAAATTTTATGCAGCTGTATGAATATTTAACTCAGTATTTTAAAAATTGATATTTCTCATACTACACTTTAAGCACAAATCTTGTTTTCCACAATATGACAGTCCTTGTACCAATGAGAATAACCGATAATAATAGTAGCTAATTTTGGATAATTACCAGGGAAGGCTATGCTCTGAATGGTTAGTACTGTTACCTCCCTATTATAGATGAAGAAAATACAGCACAGAGAGTTTATATTATTTGCCCAAGATACACAGGATATCTAGGATTCTTAACCATTATTTTGTACTCACTAATAGCAACAATAATAAGAACCACCCATGAGAATGCAAATTGTGTTCCAGGAACCTTCATTGACTCACTTCATCTTCATAACCCTAAAGGTAAATAATATCCCTGTTCTATACATGAGGAAACCAAGGTTCCAAAAGACTGAATAATTCATTCCAAGTTACATCCTGGTAAGTAACTCTAAACAACCTCCTATATGTATTGAAAGATATTTTGGGCTGAGCTGCAGCTCAGGTTTTTAAAATATTGGTGACAGGAGACAGACAATGCCCCATTTGAACTATATGAATGGTAGTGTCCTATGATTAGGAGAGGAGGAAGGAGCTGAAGGCTCATGAAGAGAAAAGCAAAACAGAAAGGGTAAATGGGCTAATGGGCTGCTGGGTTTTTTCCTCTCTTCTTTCTTTCTTTTTTTCTTTTTCTTTCTTTCTTTTTTGATGTTATCTATTTATACTTTAAAATTTTCTCAAACTGGGGTGTAGTTTAGTAGTAGGCCCAGCTATCCCACTCCGTGGACTTCACCCTCTTGACCTTTTGAAACAGCTTAGAAAGAGTGAGGACTTACCACTGGAGGGGGCTATGTTCTTAATTCTTTGGACTTAGTCACAAGCAGCACAGTTATGAAGGAGAGCTCAGCAAACTTTTCCTGTAAAAAGCCACATGGCAAATATTTTCATGTTGCATATCATAAGGTCTCCGTCAATACTGCTCTACTCTGCACTGTGACGTATAACCAGAAACAGGCCATATGCAAATGAACAGGCATGGCTGTGTCCGTGAAAGTCTGGGAGACTACTCGCTATTCCTTGTCAACCTGCACTGTTAGTCAGAACATAGCCTTCGTCTACACTTCCATAACGTGCTACTGCTTGCTTCATTCACAATTTATCCTCACGCTTCTGCCATCATCATGCCAAGGCATCAACTGTGCCTCCTGGAGCCTCCACTCCATTGCAAATATGTATCCTGCAGTGTGTCTTCACTCTCCCTGATTTGAACTGAAGCCTCACTCACTCTTGGCCAAAGACCTTACATCATTCATTCACTCATCTAACAACAATGTATCTAGTAGGAACTCTATCAATAATAACTAGCCTTGCATTGTTGTGTGTGTGTTACATATATTAAGCCCTCCAAATCTCACAACCACGTTATTTTCCTTTATGGGTCAGAAAACTGAGACAAAGAGTGCTTAAGAAACACTGCAGTAACATCTCTTAAGTGGCAGAGCCAGGAATGCACCCAGGCTCTGGAACCAAGTTTTATCCCCCATACATCACTGTTCTATAAATGGACATACAGTAGAGACCACTAGAGAGATCATCCCTGTTTAAGGGGAAGAATGTTTTTAAATTTTCATCTTGCAATACTTTTAATTTTGCAGAAGAGCTTCAAATGATACAGAATTCCCATATATCCTTAGGTTTCCCCAACAATAACATCGCACACAACCACACACTATTTATTAATACTAAGAAATTAATGTGGATACAATATTACAGACTTAACTACACATTCTAACAGCATTTCACCTGTTTGTCCACTAATGTCATTTTGGTAGTTCAGGATCTAGTGTAGGGCACACGTGGCATTGAATCATCATGTCTCCTCAGTCTCCTCCAATCTGTGACAGTTTCTCCCACTTTTGTTTTTTATGATCTTGACACTTTTGGAAAGCATGGATGAATTATTTTGTAGAAAATCCCTCAAGTTGTTTTTCATTTTATTTTATTTGTTCTTTTTAGATATACATGATAGTGGAGTTTATTTTGGCATATTATACATACCCAGGGTGTAACTGATTCTAATGAGGATACTATTCTTGTGGTTGTACATGATGCAGAGTTACTCTGGACATGTATTCAAATACAAGGAGAGGAAAATTATGCTCAATTAATTCTACTGTCCTTCCTATTCCCCTTCCCCATCCCTTCTCTCATTCCCCTTTATCTATTTCAATATACTTCTGTTCTTCCCTACCCATCCTCACATGTTGTGGGTTAGCATCCACATATCAGAGAGAATATCTGGTCTTTGGTATTTTGGAAATGGCTTATTTTAATTAGCATAATATTCTTCAGTTCCATCCATTTACTGTCAAATGCCATGATTCCACTCTTCTTAATGGCTGAGTAGTATTCCATAATGCTTTCCATAATGCTTTCCATTGTGGTTGCACCAATTTGCAGTCCCATCAGCAATGTATGCAAGTACCTTTCTCCCCACATCTTTGGCAACCTTTATTGTTACTTGTATTCTTGATAATTGCCATTCTGACTGGAGTAAGATGGAAACTCAGGGTAGTTTTAACTTGCATTTTTCTAATTACTAGAGATATTGAACATTTTTCATCATATATTTTTGACCATTCAGATTTCTTCTTCTGTGAAGTATCTGTTCAAGTCTTTTTCCCATTTATTGATTGGGTTATTTGGGTTTTCTTGGTGTTGTTTTTTGAGTTCTTTGTATATCCTGGAAATTAAAGCTCCATCTGAAGTGCAGGTTGTAAAGATTCTCCCATTCTGTAGGCTCTCTGTTCATATTCTTATTGTTTCCTTTGCAGTGAAGAAGTTTTTCAGTTTGATATCATTCTATTTATTGATTCTTGATTTTACTTCTTGCACTTTAGGAGTCTTATTGAGAAAGTCAATTCCTAAGTCCACATGATGGAGAGTTGAGCCTACTTTTTCTTCCATCCGGTGCAGGGTTTCTGGTCTAATACTTGATCCACTTTGAGTCGAGTTTTGTGCGGGGTTAGAGAGGGGTTAAGTTTCTTTCTATTTCATATGAATGTAGTTTTCCCAGCACCAATTTTTGAAGAGGCTATATTTTCTCAACGTATTTTTTGGCACCTTGGTCTAGTATGAGGTAACAATATTTATGTGGGTTCACATCTATGTCTTCTATTCTATTTCATTGGTCTTCCTGTTTGTTTTGTGCCAATACCATACTGTTTTTGTTACTATAGATCTGTAGTATAATTCAAGGTCTGGTATTGAGATGCCACCTGCATCATTAAGTTGGTTTTGTTTGATGTGTTTCTATAATCAGACTGGACCCAAGAATTTGGGGCTGAATAGCAAACAGGTGATGTGCCCTTCTCATAACATCAGGTCAAGAATGCATGCTATATATGAGTCATCAGGTGAGTTGGAATTAATCATTTGGCTAAGGTATGTGTGCTATATTTCTCTGCTGCAAAGTTATTGTTTTTCACTTTTCAGATTCTATTAGCAGTGAGTACTAAGTCCAGCCCACACTCAAACGGAATAGAATTAAGCTCTACCTCCTGGAGGAGGGAGAACTACATTTACCACTTAAAATTCCACAGGGAATATTTGTCCTTTCTTTCCCATTTGTTTTCTTGACCATTTACATCAGTATGGATTCATGGAAGTTTGTTTTATTCTTTAGGTTATAATCTAGTACTGTCACTATTTATTTTGCTACACAGATTGTTACAACTTTGGTCGCTGGGAGCTTTCTCAGGTTAATTATTTTGTCCTTTTCACATTTCCGTTTTGTTTAAGACTTTTTCTGCTTTTTGTCACTACCACCTGCTCCAGGCTTAGCTTATGTTTTTCTGCCCCCACCCTACAATCAGCCACTTCCCAAAGAACTCATTTCTTTTGTGGAAGAATAGTGTTAGGAATCAAGTTTTCAGTGCCCAAAATGCTTTAGGTTCTTTCAGGGAAGCAGCCCTGCCCATAATCCCACTGTTCAAGAAGTAACCACATGGCTTCACCTACTCATCTTTGGCCCTGGAAGCAGCTAGAAAGTCCCACCCATTCTCTTGCTGCCCCAGAAACACTAAGGTGGCCCACCCATCTACCCTTGGACCCAGAAAATAGCCAGGAAGCCCTGCACCCTTTTTCTCCAGAAGCAGTCATGCAAACATCCCTGAGTAGTTCAGCCTGAAGAGGTCCAGTTGAGCAGAATTTCCTGAGTGGCCCTGTCTACAGAAGCCCCGTAAGAAGCAACCAGGTGGTCCTAGTCATGCTTCTATCATCCCAAGAAGCAGCTGAGCAGCCTGTTCTCAGAAGCTCAGCCTACTGAGGTCATAGGAAGCAGACACACAGCTCAGCTCACCTACTCTCAGTTCTAGGAAGCAGATGGACTGACCTTCTGAGTAAGTAGTCCCACCAAAGGCCTTGTGAAGTCACCTACACAGCCCTTAGACACAGATAGGGGCCATCTGTGTCCACTTGTGTGTTCTAGCCCCCATGTGGCTTTTAGACACTGACATACACCCCAATACTTGGCATACTAATGGGATCAAGTGGGTTATAGCACAGGATGATTAATGGGTACAGGGGTGCAGTTAGACAGGACAAGTAACTTCTAACGTTCTGCAGCACAGTAAGATAACCATTGCTGACAACAATTATTTGAATATTTCAAAATATCTAGTAAAGAGAATTTTGAATGTTCCTAGTACGAAAAAATGATATATATTCATGTCAATTACCTTGATGTGATCATTACACATTGCATTCATGTACACTGTACTCCATAAATATATACAATTACCGTGTGTTTATGAAAAATAAAAATAAAAATTTAAAGTTAGTTTTCTTTCACTGATTGGCAGCTTTTAGAGTATAATATTATTTTATTGTGCTTATATTTTCATTGTAAGGCAATCGAGTTTCTTTTTGAAATTAGGACAGTTTTAAATTTTGTAAAAATTAACAAAGAAATAAGACCATTCAACCTACCACTCAGCGAAGGAATTTTCTCTTTAGCACACGGATGACAGCCCCAGCATGAGGATTCCAGTAACATGAAGCTCCTGATGTGGTTCTGTTTTCCTGAATTGCTCTAGTGACGGTAAAGTTATTAAATGTTTATTGATTGTTGGACCAAATGCATAAACAACTATCTGTTATTCTTGTTAAATAATGAGGCAATGGTTATTTTTAAGTGTTTGTAGTGTCTCATGCAATAATCTAAAGTTTTACTAAGTGCAAAGCACATTAAGAGAGCAATTTGTTTATTAAAAGCATGGGTTTTTTTTTTAAAGCATGGACTAAATATAACTATAAAAATGAAAATAGAAAGTTTTATATCATCTGCAGAGCAGCACTGTTAGAATGCAATAAAGACAAATAATTATCCCCCAGAGGAACACTGTTACAACCATTGCTTAATTATGGTTTATTTTTCCTTGACTCTTGTGGTAATTATTCACTCATTTGTACTAAGAGATGATGACAGCTTTTTAACAGCATGGTTGCTTTTGTTCCACACACCCCATGCTTTCCTCTCATTTTAGCCCTAAGACAAATTATTCAACTATTTTCAGGTCCTAAGTTTATTTTTAATGGTGTACATGTCTATTTATATTTATGATTCTCTAATTTTAAATAATTAGGTATTTTCATTTTGATATTTTAAAAATATATTGAGTGCCATTTAAAATGTTAAGGAATTCTCAGTCTTTCTACCATACATAAATTTAAGTTTGAAAGTGGAGCCAGAATAGCTTTGGGACTTGGGGTCATAAGACTTGGGTTGGAAAGGCACATACTAGCTATGTGTGAACTTACACAAGTTAATTAATCCCTCTGGGCACTCTTCATTTTTAAGGTACAGTCAGTGGTAATCACTCTTCTACCTTGTTATAAGGTTCAAATGAAATAATGACTTTGCACACCATAAAATTCTTGTCAGATATCAGTCAGCCTCTGTTTTCATTCATTCAAAAACTTTTACCAAACGCATACTACCTTCCAGGCACTGTGAGAAATGTACAGATGTTTGACTAGAAGATCATGATGGCAACAATGTTTCTCGGGTTTAAAAATGTACACAATAATTCTTATGTCTATGTAACAATATCAGAGTGTTATAGCGGTGTTATGCTTCCTCCAAATAAACCTTTCTTCAGGTTTACTTTTTATTAATTTTGGAAACAATAATCTTATTCTAATTTTGTAATAGATGTATTATAGACTGAATGTTAATATTAAATGATAGAGCTGAAACTCTGGGTTTGAAAATAGGATGCAGATTATAATTTTATCACTTCTAGACAGAAAAGCCAGAGGACATTGGTTAGTTTTGTTTTCAAAGTGGTGGATACTCTCAGGCTTTATGTTTTATTCCTAGTGCTGACTCTGATTGACTCTTCCTATTTGAACTGACAGTGGTCCCAGATGGAGTTTCAGTACAAATGGTCATGGGAAAGACTCCTGAGTTTTTATTTTTCTTTTTTTTCCAAGAGTTTATTTCAAAGAAATTGAAACAGTGGTGAGGACTCCAAGAGCAAGAGAAATGTGAGCTGTGATTACAACAGGGGCAGCAAGGAACTGTAATTACTAAAGGGGCCTCAAGAGACAATAGGATAATAGACTTGAGTTCAGCAATTCAACAAATACTTACCTACTTACCGAACATTCACCATGAACAATGCACTGAGCTAGCAACAGGGAACACAAGAATGGATACAGGCCTGATACTCCTTCCATGGAGCTTAGAGAAGTGAAGAGTTTTGAAAAGCTCAGAGGACTCTTCTAAGTAGAGAGAAAACAATATCTGGGAGGGATCCGGACATAAGAAAGTGTATCATGTCTTCAAATTATTCCTGGAGCGAAAAGGATACATACTGAGGTGACATGTCCTGTATAACTTTTTAATCCATCACAATCTTTGGCATTAGGTTGTCCACACAGAGACAAACATCAGACCTTTTTGGGGAAGTGGGGATACTGGGAATTAAACATAGGAGTACTTTACCACTGAGCTACCTCCCAAGTCCTTTTTTATTTTTTATTTCTAGACAGAGTCACTAAGTTGCTGAGGGTCTCGCTAAGTTGCTGAGGCTCGCTGAACTTTCAATCCTCCTGCCCCAGCCCCTGGCATTGCTGGAATTATAGGCATGCACCACCATGCCTGGCCACATATTTTTGAATCCATAATAAATGATGAACATCAATGACTCTGGCACCACTGGACCAACTGAATTTCTAGAGCTTATCTGGCTTAGGGTGCCAAAATCTTAGTATCTTCAATGAGAAATTGAATCTTATTTGCTATACAGACTGATATGGAAATATAATGAGGTGACATGTGGGAAGGCAATTTTTAAAATGTAAATACATCATCAAATATTCATTGTTCCTCTTTGAGACAATTGGAGGAATGGAAATAACTTGGAAAAGAACCATATCCAGGAAGATTCTAGATCCAAGAGGATCAGAATCCTGGACATTTTCTTAATTTTAATTCTTATCTTGTCATGGAACAGGATGTTTTTGAAGCAAAAATAGTTGTATTTGTGTCAATGTCAGAGTCTCATAAACTCAGCTTGAGGGAAGAAGAAGAAGTACCCAGCCTATCAGCTTGAGCAAGGGCAGAGCTGTTGTGCTTGAAGTTTGCAGGCCAATACACCTGGGTTTCACACCAGAGTAGAAAGTGGGCAATTTGGTTAAAGAATAGCCACTTTGGATGTTATCCCCACTGAATCAAGCTCATCCTTTGACTATATACATATAGGAAGATATATATGTTAAAAGGAAACTTGTTAAAGTTTTAGTTTGAGTTATGAGATAAGATATATAAAAACACATTAAAATCTACAAATATTTATAAAAGTATAAGAAATTGCTATCATTGATAATATTTTTATTTTTATAGTGGTCTGAATCATTATAATCTTAAAGGTGAAGCTTCTTTTAAAAATGTGCTTTGGGAATTTCATTAAATGGTTTTGAATGGAATCCAAGTCTTGAATATCTTAAATGAATTCCACTGTCTTCTGAATATGTTATAATGTTGCTTAGGATATTAGATAATGGAACTGTGACCCTACAGCTTTAGTGAAACTAATGATATTAATAAAGCCAAATAGGCCTTTATCTAGGATGACAAAACGAAATTGCACAGCAATTTTTATTAACAACCATTGAGATATCCTTGGAATAATGCCACAAAGTTGGAAAAGGAAAAATTAATTATTTGAGAGTGCATTCACATATGGCCATATGTCTTTTGTTAAAGTACCTGAAGAATGAGAAGCAGACAAAAGTAATTTTCTCCACCTACAAGGAACCTGAATAAAAATAAAAGCCTTGCATGATGTTCTCTATAAACTTAGAAGCCACTCTCCATAAGGCTTCATATTCCAAAGACCTTGTTTTATTATCAGTTAATTTACTGGTTACACCAAGCATAGCAAATGAATTTCAATTCCTCTGACAATACTAATTGATCCATAGTGGTTTCTGGGGGCATTTATAAAAAGAGACTGTGATGTGAAACCCATTCCAAAGCAAAGATCACTGATAGGTATGTTCCATTATGAGTCTACGTGGTTAGCAACCCCAGCACAGTTACAGTAATGGCCCTGTATTAGGAAAAAGAAAGATGAAGTACAGGACCAGTTAGTCATTTATTCATTTATCTATCCTTTACCTCTTCAAAAAAGACATGGAAGAAAATACAGGTAACATGGTAAGACAAAGATTTGAGGCAAAAGGAAAGTAAGATAAATAGTAATGTAAGGTCACTACTAAATGGAAGCTATTAAACTCTATATACTGACCAAAGAGGGCTTAAACTTTGACTCTGAATTTCCTAATAATCATATTAAAAATGGAAGGTGTAATTATTTGGTAGATTCAGATGATGTAAAAAAAAATAAGGCAGGTTATACAAGGAAAATGAAACACAAACATTTTGCCATCAAAGTATAGAAGACATAAATTTTAGTCCTCAGTCTGCCATTTGGTAGCCATCTGACTTTCTACAATTTATTTAACTTGATTATCCCAATGTTTTCATTTGGCAAATGTGGATAATAATGCTGTGCAATAGTTCAGATCTTAGTTCTCTCCCATATGGCAAAGGATTAGTTCCCAGAATGGCACTATTGGGAACTGGTGGGCACATTAAGAGGTGTGGGACCTAGTGGGAGATCTGGGTCATTAGGGGACTGTGGTATCCAGATCTCCTCTCTCTTTCAGTTCCCAGCCATGAAGTGAACAGTTTTGCTCGGTCACACCATTCCATCATGGTGTGCTTCTTTGCCCCAAGCAATGGGGCCAATTAGGGACTAAAAACCTCCAAAACTATGAGTCAGAAATGAACCTTTGCTTCTTAAAGTTGATTATCTCAAGTATTTGTATAGAGATGGAATGTTGACTGGCACATGCTCCTTTGTGAATTGTTCTGAAGTTAAGTGATAAAGTGGTTATATTCTTTATTTTTGCTTTGAATTACGTAGATTCATTGCTATTATTTCCCTGCCCCACTCTAGGTCCTGGCCTTGCAAATGGTACCGGCTCTGCTCCTTTGCCCTCTGGTTTCCTGATCCAGCCTCCCTTTACCTTTGGCTTCGTTTTTGGTTCAGCCAAAAGGACACATCCTCTTGCTCCTGCATCAAGGCTGAAGGTCTAATTGTAGCATCTCCCTTTATGACAACTCCTGATGAGTTGCATTCACAATGCCAGCTCTCGCCAAGCCCCAAGAACATGGCTACTTCCTCTTTTTCTTTTTGTCCTATGAGTAGGCTCCTTTATGTTGCCATCCCTGGGTGCCTTAGGATTACTTGCAGGTTTCCTCAGTCCCATTCATACTTCTACGCATAGTGCCTTCATTAAATTCTAAAGAGAACCCAATGTGAGTGTGAAATCTATATTTTGCCAGGCCTCTGACTGATACAATAAATGTTTATAGCAAAGTTGGAGTGAAGGGAGTAGTGTCCCATTTTTGAGCTCCTACTGTAGGCCAACACAGAGCTGGGCACTTTTATGGCAGATAATCAATGAACGCTAATAAATCTAAAGAAAGGAGTATGAGGCAGATAAATCAGAGAAGAGCAAGTGTCACCAAAATCTGAGACATGGGATTAGGATCCTATCCATCAGTTTACCCATTCTGCCAGCTCAGAATGTAAACATAACAAAAAGGGACATCAGAATTAATCAGCTCAATTAGCCCGAACAACAACAATATAAAATGTTGTCCTAGGTCTGAATAAAATTTAAAGAGCAATAGTGTATATAGCAAAGAGCAAGTATGTGGTATTTCTTTGTGTAATTTAATGTAACTTGGTTGTACGATGGAGATGATCAGGCATAAACAAAAATTAATGGAGTGACTGGTGTTCTCACACAACTATCCATTTCTGGAGTGATTTAAAATTTTCAAATGATGTTCCATCAGAAAGAAAGTATTTCGCATCCCGTTCACAGACATCTATGTGTGCATATGCACACGCAATCAAGTTTAGGAATGACTTAAATGAAGAGAAAAAGAAACAAGAAGCCACAAAGTGTATCATTCCCAGTGTCTAACACAGGCACAAGTATATGGGTGCTAAGTTTGGATGTTGAATGTCTCCCAGAGGCCCATGTGTTAGTCTCAGCCCCCAGCTTGGCATTATTGGGGAGTGGTGGAATCTTTGAGAGGTGGGGCCTATCCCTGTAGAGTTTTAGGTCATTAGAGGCATACAGGTGAAGGGGATTGTGGGACATGGCTTCTTCTGATGTCTCCATTCCTTGTCATGAGGTGGAAAGGCTTTGCTCCAGTATACACTACCCACAGGCCCAAAAGCAACAGGGCCAACCTTCAAAACTGTTAGACAAAACAATCCCATTAATAAGTTAATTACCTCAGGTATTTGTTTCAGTAACAGAATGCTAACATAGTAGATATCCAGAAAATTCTCTTTTGGGGCCTATAAACTACCAAAGTCAGATCATTTGGTGTGCTTCGCTCATGAAAGTATTCTAGTTGTTATACTGTCAGGACAGGCCCACTCAGAGCCTTTTTATTTCAAGTTTTTTGTAGGACAGCAGAGATACCTTAGATCCTTTTTGCACAAGTTGTTCTCATAACCAAATATCAAATAACCACAGTTCTGAGAAGTTTAAGAAAAAAGATTCATAAAATACAATGTTTCATGTTTCTTTTTGCTATATTTTCCTGCTTTGAGTTCAACATGTGTAAATCATTCTGTTACTATAAGCTTAATGAATGAAGTAAAAAGTAATGATGAAAAAATGTAATAATGAAATAAAGTTTTAATCACAATTTTTTTTTGGCATGATCAGCTTGATTATATTTGATATACACTCAGGGGGGTTTGTATTTCAGATGAAACTTTTCTTAAAACGATTCATGTGTCCCAGATGTGACCTAGTTTCATTCTGGGAAATGAATGCTGAGTGTGGCACAGGGAAGTCAAGCAGACAGAGCTATTTCAGGAGCTATTAATGTGGTACACTTATAGGAAAAAATATGTGAATCCAGCTGGCCAGTGAAAACATTCCTTGAGCATATACTATATACTAAGTGACATTCCAGGATCCAGAAATGCAAATATAAAGGTCAAATCCTGAGCTTCAGGAACTCATGGACTAGTTGAAAAGAAAGACAACAAACTTGTCACTGTGTAAAAGAAAACAAATGTAAAAGATAAAGACAAAGCATAATGTGTGCAATCACAGAAGTCTGAAAAAGGTGGAGAAACATTTTGTAAAATACAGCTGTTTGTTCTGTCTAAGGAGAGTTCAGGGCCAAGGCTTCACAAAAGAGATGGAATCAGAGAAAATTCTAAAGTTTAAAATTACAGTTTGGAAACTGTCTTAAATTAAGTTATGATCTATAGATGGAAACATGTCCATTTGGATAAATGAAAAAAAAGAAAGAAAGAAAATGGAATAGAAAATGCATGGCACAGTTCTAAGCATAAAATAAGAACCATTAAGTGCTTTCTCTTTTTGTCTTGTGTATTTTTAAATAAAGGTAAAATTCACTTAATGTAATTTGCACCCTTTTAATCATTTTAAAGTGCATAATTCAGCGATGGATTGATAATGTTTTGTATCTATCACCACTATTTAATTCCAGAATATTTTCAACATTCCCCAAAGAAACCTTTTTCCCAATGAGCAGTCCCTGGCCTTTTCTCTCCACTCCCTGCCCCGCACTAGCATACAAAAACCCACTAATTAACCTGATTTCTATCTCTGCCTACTCTGAACATTTCAAAAAAATATGATCATATACGATGTAGCCTTTTGTATCCGGATTCATTCATTTGGTACAATGTTTTCAAGGTTCATCCATGTTGCAATATGAATCAGTACTTCATTCATTTTTATAGTTGAATGACATCCCACTATATCTATATGCCTCATTTTGTTGGGGCACTGGATTTTTTCCCCTCACATTTTGACTATTGTGAATAGTGCTGCTGTGAACATTCATATTCAATTTTTTTGTTTGTTTGTTTTGGGGTTTTTTTTTTTTTTTGGTGACTTGTTTTCAATCTCTTGAGTAAATACCTACAAATACAATTGCTAGGTCACATAGTAACTATACTACGTTTAACTTTCTAAGGTTAAACACCAAGCTGTTTTCCCACTTGATAAGATGTGGCTGCATCACTTGACATTCCCTGGACTAATGTATGTAGGTTCAAGTTTTTCCACACCTTGACAACACTTGTTATTTTCCATTTTTGTTGTTGTTGTTACTGTGGTGATTTTCTTATCTTTCTTTTCCTTTTCCATTTTGTAGCCACTCTGGTACATGTGAAATGGCATTTCATCATGGTTTTCATTTGTATTACTCTAATGATGATGATGTTGACATGTTTATATGTCCTTATTAGCCACTAAGGCATCTTCCATGGAGTAATGTCTATTTTTAAATTGTGCTT
The DNA here is from genome assembly GCF_001458135.2 of Marmota marmota marmota. Lineage (NCBI taxonomy): Eukaryota > Metazoa > Chordata > Mammalia > Rodentia > Sciuridae > Marmota > Marmota marmota. The sequence goes on along the minus strand of NW_026000082.1, from coordinate 6,875,396 downwards.
TTTTGCTCATTTTTATTGTCAATAGCAAGAGTTCCATATATACTCTGGATATAAGTCTATTTATTAGATATGTGGTATACAAATATGTTCTTACACTTTGTAGGTTGTTTCATTTTATTGATAGTGTCCTTTGATGAATAAAGTTTTTATTTTAATAAAGTCCAAGTAATCTATGTTTTTCTTTTGTTGCTTGTGATTCTGGTATCATATTTAAGAAAACATTGCTTAATCTGAGATCATGAAGATTGACACCTATTTCTTTCAAAGAATTGTATGGTTGTAAACCTTACATTTAGATTTTTTACCTATTTTGAATAAACTTTTTGTATATGGTATAAGGTAGATATGCAAATTTATTCTTTTGTTTATGGATATCCAGTTGTCCCAGCACCATCTATTGAGGACTATTCTGTCCACATTGAATGGTCTTGGCATCTGTGTTAATCAGTTTCTCACCACTGTGACCAAAATGACTGACAATAACAATTTAGAAGAGGAAAATGTTATTTTGGCTCATGGGTTCAGACTTTCAGCCCATGAATGAATAACTACAATTGTTCTGGGCACAAAATGAGGAAAAATCCTGATGGAAGGTTGTGGAAGAGGAACACTACTCAGCTCATGACTCATGGCAGCCAGAAAGCAGAGGGAGGAAATGAGTGAGAAAAGGGTGGGGGAAGAGAGAAGATCCAGGGACAAAATTTATATAATCCCTATGGCAGGTCTCCAGTGAACCACTTCCTCTAGCGTGCCCTACCTGCCCACAGATGTCACCCAGAAATCCATTCAGATTATTAATACACCAAATGGATCAATCAACTAATTAGGTTCTGGTTCTCACAATCTAATCATTTCACCTCTTGCTTTTAGTGGACACCTCATTCCAAACCAAGACATTTCTGCTCAGGGGTCCCAAAAGTTCATGTACATCTCATAATGCAAAAATGCATTTGGTCCATCTTTAAGAGTCTCCATAGTCTTAAGAGTTCCACCATTACCCCCAAAGTTCAAGTCCAAAGTCTCCTCTGAGACCCAAGGCAAACTCTTGGCTGTGAGCCCCTGTAAAGATCAAAAGCAAATTAGATATATCCAATATATGATGACACAGAGTAAACATTCCCATTTCAAAAGGGAGGGATAAAGGATAGAAAGAAAGGATGGGACCAAAACAAGACCAAAACTCAGCGGGGAAAACATTCTATGACTAGCATCTGGGACACATGGCAGTAACATGTAATCTCCAAAGGGTTTGGATAGCCCTGTCCCTTTGACCTTATCGGATGCAGCCTTAATGGCCTCTCTCTCAGGTCTGCTCTCTCTATAGTCAGCGATTTTCCTTAGCAAACTTTCCAGGTTACTGGCATCTCTTAGTTACTGGGGTCTACATTCCAGCTTTGGCTTCCTTTTCACAGCTTCACACATCACCCTTTCAGGGACTGCCTTTAGAGATTCTGAATGTTCTACATGGTTTCCCAGGCCTTCCTTTGAAATCACAGTGGAGGCCTCCAAGACCCTGACTCCAGCACCCTGCAGTGCCGCAGTCTGACTGGGCACAATTCACCAGCCACTTGTCAAGCAGAAACGAACTTTATTTTTAGAACACACACGCTGCACTACAGGAGCTCTTTAGGAATTCCCTCAGAGCCCAACTGCCACCACTGGCTTCCAGGGAGCCTCCCAACCCCCCACTCCTCCCGCTCTTGAGGCCGATTGGCTGGGTTGTGGGCGGAGCCAAAAGAGTCCCCCAATGAGCAGCTCTGTGGTCTGAAAGGGTGGGGAAACAGCCCAATGAGCATCGCAGCAGAGGAGCCAATCAGTTGGCAGCTGGAAGTTTGCTGGGCCGCATCAGCTGTGGCTCTCAACACTGCAGTCCTGCAGAACCAGCATTACAAGGACTACACCAAGGTCTGCTGCCAGTTCAAGAAGTAGCTGGGACCTCTTGGGCTACTTCTGCAGTAGCCTCTGAGTGCCTTGGTGGCAGAACATGGTGAAATAAATCCTAAGAAGATATTTGTCTGGGTATATCTGTTCAAGCAGGGTGTCCCCAAAGTCTCTTTAAGACAAATTTTCACTTCTACACCCTGTATCCTGCAATAGATGTGGTCTTATTGGTTCTTGGGATCCCCTCAAGGCATCTTTCCTGTTGTCACTGTGCAAAGTACTTAGCTTCTCTTTAATGGTGGTACTTTCTTCAGCAACCCCAACTTCCTTTTCCCTGGTATTATGTGCAATTCTTCTCTAGTCAAACTACCAGTTTCTCAAATTGTTCCTCTATGCTTTTTGCTCTGAACCTCACAATAAACCTGACTAAAAGCTTCCCACAACACCCATGCTACTGCCTGATGCTGCACTGCCTTGAGATTTCCTTTCCAGATTAATTATTCCATTGCCTTTATATTTAGCCTCATAGAAAGCCTCAGGACATGGGCCAAATGTAGATAACTTCTTCACCAGAATGTAGCATGAAGAGTTTCTAGTTCAACTTCCAGTGGAGTCCCCAATCCACTCTGAAACCTTATGAGCACAATCTTTACCACTGTACAGAACAACCCCATTTCTCAGTACCCATGTATGTGTTAGTTAGCTTTTCATTATAGTGAAAAAATACTTGACAAAAACAATTTAGAGGAGGAAGTTTACTTTGGCTCATGGTTTCAGAGGTTCAGTCCATGGATGGCTGACTGCAATTGCTCTCAACATAGGTAAGGTAGAATGCCAGTGAAAATCAATTATCATAGATGAATGAAATTTTTTTTCTAGACTCAATTATATTCCATTGATCATCTCTCCTTTTCACATTACCACACTGTTTTCATTATTAGAGCTTCTCTTTAGTCAGTTTTGGAATAGGTAACTGTGAATTCTCCCAACTTAATTTTTTCATGATTTCAGATTCTGTACTATTTGCAATGCCATATAAAATTTTAAATCATCTTGTCCATCTATTCAAAAAAGTAGTTGAGATCTGGAAAGAGTGTATGGCGTTTACAGGTCAATTTGGGGAATTCTGCCCTTGTAATAAGTCTTTCAATGCATGAACATGGGATGACGTTCTATATATTTAGGTGTTCTTTAATTTCTTTCATCAACGTAAAATTAAAATGTATGAATCTTACACATCCTTGGTTAATGTATTCTTTAGTATATTATTCTTTTTATTATACTTTAAATTTATTATTTTCATTATATTTTAAGAGTAATTGTTTTATTATTTTCTACTTCAGATTATTCATTGCTGGTATACAGAAATACATTGAATCTTCTGGTGTTGATCTTATAACCTACCACTTTTCTGAATACTTTGAATTCTTTTATTAGCTCTAACAGTTTTGTGGTACATATGGTATATATTTGTGATATATAATTTAATATTAAATTAATTTACATATTAAGTGAATATATAATCTAATATACTTATATTGAATATTAAATGAACTGTTAATATTAAATTAATATATAATTTAGTTACCTAATATTAAATTATATATTACAAACACATAAAATATGTATCACAAATATATATGTATATTAATATGTTTTTGATTACTGATTCAATCTTCTTACATATGCATATATATTATATATATGTGTGTATCACAAATTACATGAAATCATGTCGTCTATGAATAGAGATAGTTTATTTACTTCCAGCACAGTGTTGAATAGAACACGTGAAAGTAGAAATCTTTGTCTTGTTCCTGACAAAGGTGGGAAGGTCTTTCACATTGAGTGTGAAGTTAGCTGTGGGATTTTTCAAAGATGGACTTTATTTTGTTGAGAAAGTTTCCTTCTGTATGTAGGTTTCTGAGTTCTTTTATCAGGAAAATTTGTTGAATTTTGTCAAATGATTTTTCAGCATCATTTGAGATGACTGTGGATTTTATTCTTCCTCCTATTGATAGGAGATAATATTTATTGCTTTTCATATTTTGAACCATCCTTGCATTACTGGAATATAGATCTTTTAGTCATGGGGTATACTCCTTTTAATATGCTGTTGGATATGATATGTCAAGAGCTTTGTAATGTTTTGAATAACCAATAAAAAAAAAGAAAAAAAATATGCTGTTGGATTTGGTTTGCTAGCATTCTGTGGATGATTTTTGCATCTTTAGGCATAGACAATATTGACTTGAAGTTTTTTTTCTTTGGATGCCTTTGTCTGGCACTGGTATCAGATCGACGACAGAATGAAGTTATGGGATGTTTTGTTTTCTTCTATTTTTGGAATAGAAGGATTGATGATCTTCTCAAAACAAATGATAAACTTCTCCAATAAAGCCATCCAGTCCTGAGCTTTTCTTTCTTCCTCTCTTTTTGGTACTAGGGATATTGAACCCAGGGGTACTTAACCACATCCCCAGCCCTTTTTGTATATTTTATTAGATACAGGGTCTCACTGAGTTGCTAAGTTCCTCAGTAAGTTGCTGAGACTGGCTTTGAACTCCTCCTGCCTCAGCTTTTCTTTGTTAAAAGTTTTTGATTACAGATTTAATCTTCTTACTTGTTTGAGATCTACACAGAATTTTATCTTCTTGATGATTTTGATAATTTGTGTGTGTAGCTTGTGTTTATAGGAATTTGCTAATTTCATCTAGGTTATGTAATTAATTGATATGTAAATATTCATAACATTCTTGTATAATCCTTTTTATTCCTATAAATTTGATAGTAATGCCCCCACTTTCATTTTTTATTTTAGTGACTTGAATCTTTTTCTTCTTTATCAATTAAGCTAATGTTTTGACAATTTTTTAATCTTTTCCAAGAACCAGTTTTTTGTTTCATTGGTCTATTGCTTTCTACTTTTTCACTTATCTCTTCTCAAATCTTTATTAATTTTGACCTTTTTCAGCTTTATGGTACTTTGTTCTTTTAAGAAGATTTCTCCTTTTTCAGTGTAGGAATTTAGAATTATAAACTTCCTTTGGAGAGATGTTTTCACTGTATCCCAGAAATCTTATTATGTTGTATTTTCGTTTTCATTTGTAATAAGAATTTTCTATAGCCCCTTGGTTATTATTTGACCCACTGGTTGTTTTAATAAGAGTATGCTGTTTAATTTCCATTTGCATTTGAATTTGCAATTTTTCTTTTTGTTACTGATTTTTATTGCATTTTATTATGACCAGAGAATATACTCTGTGTAGTTTCAGTCCTCTAAAATTTATTACAATTTATTTTATGGCCTAACACATGGACTGTCCTAGAGAATGTCTCATGCATATTTAAGATGTGAATTCTGCTATTGTTGGTTATAGGGTTCTGTACTTATGTTTTAGGTCTAGTTGGTTTATAATCCTTTATGTCCTTGTTGATCTTCTGTCTAGTTGTTGTATCTATTATTGAAAATGAGGTACATAAGTGTCCTACTATTATTGTTGAGCTATTTCTCCCTTTAATTGTGTCAGTCTTTGCTTCACATATTTGAGACTCCATTTATAGGATTATAAATCATCTTGATAGATTGAAACTTTTATCATTATGTAATGACCTTCTTTGCCTTGTGTATCAATATTTTTCTTATACTCTATTTTGTCTGATATTACACCACTGTGATATTACTTCAGCTGTCTTTTGGTTAGTGTTTGCCTGAAATATCTTTTATTCAGGTTTTGACTTTCAACTTATTCTTTATTTGGATTTAAAGCAAGTCTCCTGCAGTCATAATATTGTTAGATCATATTTTATAATCCATTTTGTCAATATTTATCTGTCCACTATTTTTTCATCAATTTACATTTAATGTAATTATTGATAATAAAGGATTTCTATTTTGCTAATTTGCATATATTGCGTTATTTTTTTGTTCGTAAATTCTTCCAGGGCTGCCTACTATTGTGTTAAATATGTACCTTCTAGCTTATCGTTTTTATTTGTTTCTCATTTATTTTACTATACATTTTGAAGTCATTTTCTTAGTGGTTTCCCTGGAGTCTGGGGATTATAATTAACACTTCAATCTATAACCATCTAGTTTTAATTAACATCACCTTAGTCTCAAATACAAAGTTTGCTCCTATACAACTTCAGCCCTTTTTTTTGTAGTTGTTGCCACAAATTACATCTTTTACTTTGTGTACCCATCAACATAAATTATAATTAGTGATTTCTATAGTTTTATTTAAATCATTTAGGGAAAAAGAGGAGTTAAAAACTAAAAATACATTAATACTTATATAATTATCCTGGTAGTCATATTGACTGCCTCTCCTGTATTTTTTTTTTTCACTCGTTCCTTTGTTCCTTATGTTCTTGGTCCTTACTTATTTGAACATTGGTACAAAATAAGATAAAGTTTTGTTTTATTATTTGAAGCCGGGAAGCTTATAATGCCCTTAGTGACAAATACTTTTTCTTGTCTTTGACACTCACATGCTGTGTTACAAGAATGTCTCCATAGTCCTAAAACCTCAGCTAGATGATGAGCACAGAAAGGGCAGGGATTCTCCCTGATATTTCCTCCTCATTTCTAATGTCAAAGGAAATGTTCTATCAATAGAATATGCTTAATGTGTGGTCATTATCCTACCTGATTTTCTTAGGCAGGTAAGTTTTTATCATTTCTATTTACAGTGAGAAAACAGAACCAAAGAGAGTTCAGGGACTTGAGAGAAAAAAACATGTTCTTCTGGGCTTTGTACCCAACACTGCTTCTCAGGTAGCTTGCTTTAGTTATCTCTTACAAGCCTACAACAAGCTTTCCCACTATAGCACTAATTTCTGGCAAACAGACAGTATTTGTAATGAATAATCCAACTGAGATAGCATTCAGTTTGAGATGCCTATCTGTTCTCTTTGAATCAACACTGAAAGCAAATGTAATATGAAATTGTCTCCCATAGACTTTCTGAGCAATAGGGAGAAACATTTAACTGTATTCTCAATCAAAGGACAACGCTAGTGAGGATGGCTGTGCATGCAGGTCACAATGAGCAACTCAAAGTGAAACAGGCAGCAGTATGACCAGAGTTTGCTCTTACCAAAACTCAAAATACGTGAACCTGTTCAGCTCCTAGATTTTCTTGCTTGGCTTAAAGCACCATGTGGAGTAATAGAAGGGACAGATGAAGATTTTCATGTATGCAAAATAAGATCATTGTGAGAATTAATTTAAATTGCTTATGTGATGGTAATTGCAATAGAAATTGATCATTACTTCCAGCTGTCTAGTGTCCTCATTCTCTCAACATCTTACCCCTTATATAACAAGCAGGTTGATAAGTATTTTCACTGTGAAGTGTAAATGATTTCTAGGATAATATTTTAGTTTTTCCAGGGATGACTCTATTTTAACAAAGGGCTAAAAATCTAATTTCCAAGGAAATAAATTGTAATTAAGAAATAAATCCTGCTTTTATCAGAGAAATCCAGCCTTATTATACATCAATCTCCATATTCTGGAACTAGTGCTCCTTGGAGAAATGACAAAGTCCAAGACAGAATCAGAAAAAATACTACTATTTTAAAATAATTATTTAAAATAATTTGTGCCAGGAAGTACAGAAGCACTCAAAAATAACACAGGTATGCAAAAAGGATGTAAAAGTAAACATAAAGAGGTTCCTCTGCTTGATTTGGGACAAATTAAAGATTAAAATAAATAGTGATAAGACTAGATTATAAAATATTCACGTTGGAAAAAATTAAAGATAGATGTGGAGAAAAGATTTTAAAAACCATCTTTTTCACAGAATCATGCCAACTAACAGAGGTAGAAAGTATGATGGAAATAAAGTTCTCTTTTACAACTGCCAGTGTAATACTTGATTCTAGCAATAATTATCAATGAATGCTGAAAACATCAAGTAAAGACAATTTAGAGAAAAATACATTTATAAAATCTTGGATTACTTAGTAATTTAAATATAAAAAATAATGGAGAAATCTAGTGGATGCCATTCTAATCAAATTATAACATTTAACATCCCCAATAACCAGACAACCCAATAAACTATTCCTGCCAATGTGCTCGCAGTAGAGAGCTCTCCCCCAAATGGATGAATCAAAAGTGTTCTTGGAAAATCAGTCTGACAAATCTGCTAGACTCTTCAAAAATGTTGCTGTCATGAAAGCATGCACATGCACACACACGTGCCCCCACACACATACAAATACAGCCTGAGGAACTGACCTAGATTTGAGGAGACTAAAGCAACATGACAATAAATACAATGCATGATTCTTGATTCTTTGTTTTGGATCTTGGTGCAGGAAGCAGAAGAAATTAGTAATTGAGGACAATTAAGTAAATTTAAAGAAGTTTGCATATTATATGATAATACTGAAAATTTCTCAAGTGCAATAATTATATGTGATTATGTTAAATGATTATTCTTAGGCTTTATATGCTGACATTTTTTTAATATAAAGGATAATTATTTCCATTACTCTTGAATTATACACATACCTCTTTCTTTCTATCTATCCGTCCATCCATCTAGCAAGAATATCACAACTATAAAACAAAAAGAATTTGTCCATAAAAATATAGTTTCATGAGTAGGACAGTTATTTTACCCAAAAGGCCAATTTAACTATTTTCCAGAAAAATCATGCAAACTTTATTAGAAAAACTATGTAAGAAATAGTAGTTCAAGCTCCACTCCAGATAAAACAGTGCCAAAAGCTTAATACATTCAGGTCACTGAGTCATCTATTGTAGTCATTAGTCTTCAGTCAGCAGATTCTTTAGCAGGTAATAATTAATTCCACTCATCTGGACATGATGGTTTGCTTGCTTCACAGTGTTGAACTAAAAGAATATTGACTGTCTGAAGAAATAGTTCAGTGACGAGGGAAAATATAGAAGCAATATTGACTAAAGAAGGATTGAACATGCTGTATTTTGTTCTGCAAGACTGACTTTAAAAATCCACTCTGATCTCCCTTAGGTGGATTTTCCTCTTCACATCTGGAAAGAGATTTTCTGATGTATGCAACTTATTAGTTGTATGAGCTTGGAAACCTCTCTATGCATGTTTCTTCTTCTGTAAAATAAAGATGGAAAGTTTTGCCTACCTTATCAGTTTATTGAGGATGAATGAATTGGCATCAGTAAGCACTTAGGATAGATTATAGCACCTAATAAGTACTCCAGAAATTTTAGCTATTATCATGATTGTTATTTACAGGTTGGAGAATAAATATCTCTTGGTCACCAATTATGTTCATAAATAATTTTTACAAAGTCTAGTCTTCTAATTTAATGAAATGTGCAACTTCTCTCTTTTCTGTATAAGGCTAAGCCCCACTCATTTTTGTTCTTCATTATTTCTTGGTTGTTATATTTTTAGGATATTTGGGGAATATTTCTAAGTTGCAGTAGGAAGCATTTCTTTATTTGATTAAATAATTTCTAAAATTTCATTAGTCACAACTGGGTTCTCAGGTATTTTCTGCAACCGTTCACTTTGCCCATTTTTCTTGGCATTCCCACTCTCCTTTGTTCTTAAAGTCCAATTTGTTATTGCTTATGATAAAGTAGCCCTCTATTTATCTGTCTTCAAATGATCTAAAAACACTCCATTCACTCTAGCATTTGGGTGTTTTAAAATACATTGTATTTCATGTAAGTTATACTTATTTAATACATGGAGAGTGGAGTTTTAAGTCTAGTTTTCTTAAGGTATAATAAAATACAAGTAGTTTTCTTTTTATGGTTAATTTTTATGATTCATATTTTACTTTTTATTTTTAATGTGTTCTAATTAGTTCTACATGACGGTAGAATGCATTTTGGCATAATGTACACAAATGAAGCACAACTTCTCATTCCTCTGGCTGTACATGGTGCAGAGTCACACCAGTAGTGTAATCAGACATGTATATAGGGTAGTTATTTCTAACATTATAATCCCAGTCCTCTTTAGAAATTATGCTCACATTAGACTTGTTAAGCTTACATTGTACATGTGACTTTATCCAATTTCTATATACACATTATTTTTAATATTAATTTTCAACAACATGGTAAACAATTGAGGGTAGCCCTGAGTAGTTATACTATAAAGATAGATTATACTTCTTTTTATAGACAAACATCTGTGGATTAAATGATTATCCATCATTGGTCACTGTTTGGTCTTTGTTTTAAAAGCCTGCTTACATGGATTAGGAGATTTTTATACATAAAAATAGGTCACCAATTATTTAAGAAACATGGATCATCTCTTCTAAGTGTAAAATGATGACATGTCTTGTGATTCACTTAAATAAACTGAGATAAAAAGTACAAGACTTAAATGTTTAATGATACTTTAGATGGGTTGTATTATCAGCACATTTTACTAAAGACTGATTTTTTTACATATTGTTTTTAAGTATTTGAAAAAAAATACCATATAAGCCTTGCTATTCAGTTTTTTTCTCTTTTGAGTTATTTAGGACAAGATAAAATAATCATCTAATTATATTAGGTGCAGAGCTTGGGATTGAGTTTAGACACATTTAATGAATGAAATAGATTTATTTTCACTCAATAAATGGCAAGCCAAAATTTCATTTTTGTAAGTTTAAAACACAATTGCAAAGATTACCCTGTGTTATAATTTGTCTTTTGTTGTTGTTGTTGTTTTGTTTTCTCAGGCACCCCAGTCCAATACTCCAAGACAACTTTCAGCCTGTCATTTTCAAGTAGCCCCTGTACAGGCAATTGTAACTATGGCTATGATCCCTGCTCACCTGGTAGCTTTCTCAATCCAAAAACCAAGGATGCCAACATTCTCCCTCTAAGAATATTTTAGCTTTGTGTTTATGATAATGTATTGCCATACTTACTTTCACTTGCCCACACTTTTTTCCGACTTTATGTTTTACCATTCTGAGTGATGGTACCCCTACTTTACCTAGAATGACTGTGGGTGGTTTTGCTGTGCAGAGAATACCTTGATGTGCTGCCTGGACATCTCCAGCATCTGGGAATGCTGCCAGCACACAGCCATTATAGCCTTCAGCCTTCTCAGTGAATTGCCTCAACTGTCACCTTTCCAAGGCAGCCCACATGCAGTGATTCACGAAGTCATAAAGGCCAGGCTCCCTTCATTCAAACTCAAAAAAGCTCGCAAGGGCCATTCTAACTTTATAGCTCCCCAGCGATCAGTTGAGATTTTTATTAGGATGGCAGCACAGTCCACTTCTCCCTTTGCCAACTTTGGCGTCCTTCCCTTCTTTCCTACAGTTGCTGTTGCCAAGACCATTTCTTAATAAAATTCCTGTGTTCTGATCTCCATCTCAGAGTCTATTTCCTGGAAAACCAAATTTACAACAGGGAAATATGCAAAATTCCTTGAAGTTAAGATTTTTTTTCTGCATATGATAGAATTCCCTGCTCTATGAATGCTCATTTCCCAGTGGCAGAATTGCGTTTACCCTTAATGTGAACTTGAATTTAGCTTGAATTGCTTGATTAAAATCTCAGAATAATCTGTCTTTGGGCAGCCTAGCAGGTTGGTGGTAGTATGTTTGCAAGCATTGAGCATTAAAAAGTAGTTCCATAAGTGACACAAAGTTTTGAAATGTATGTGTATAAAAGCCCTGGGAGCAAAATTCTCAGTGTTACTTTTGTTTCCCTAAGAAGCATTGGTTTTATAACAGGAGTTAGTTGCTGGCCAGTATGAAGAATAGAAGAGTATTTCCCTTTAATCCCCAATGGAAAGGAGCCCACATTCTTTTACCCCTTTCTCTAGTCACCTCTAGTCATTGAAAACATCTGTGATAATGAAACTTGTCCCTGTCTTCCCAGTCTCCTCACTTCTTAGTAACCAAGTCAATTCTGTATAAAATTATCCCATTAACAAAAAGCTAAATCTCATCCGTGGATAATGTCTGGGGTTGGTCTTGCTGTCCTGAATTTAGTACAGTATTCATAGAACTCAGACCTAAGCACTACAAGGTGTTTTAAAATATCAATTTCCATGACCCTCTCTTCTCTAGAATTCTGCCTAGGGCTAATAAATCTCTGGGGCCTGGAGACTAATATCTATTAGTATCTCTGAGACTATGAAAAGTCTTTACAGTCTAGAAATATTTGCTGCTGCATTCAACTGCTGTGTACATGGATGTTGACCAGAAGTAGCCTGGGTTAGCAACAGTTCTTTGGATATTGTGGATTGCAATCACTGGTGGGGGTATCACCTGGAGAACCAAGCCAGCCCCTGTGGTGGCTCTGGCATCATTCGGGCTTCTGTCTCTGTTGCTGAGATTCAGCCTGTGTTGCCGTTCTTTCTTTTTCTCTTGTTCTTCCCTTCCTTCTTTTAGTCCTTCCTTCAACCATTGGAGTACTTCTATTTGTAGAACCATGGAAGGAGAAGCAGTCAGGAGCCTCTGTGTAGATACACAATAATCTGCTTTGGAAGGAACACTTTGCTGTATTTTTTGCTGATGATATGATCACTCTGTTCATGTGGTGACATAATCTGTGTGTCTAGGTCCATGCCTGTTCAAGGCAGACTCATCTAGCTGGTGCACTCTCAGCCATTCCATGTATCTAAAAATCAGCAGGAAAAGTCTTAGGATTTATCTTTGTTATTCTGCCACTTATATGTGCAAGGCACAGATTCCTTTATTACAAGTAGAGCCTACTACAGTTGTATTTAAAGTACCAAATCAGGGATTCTCTCCTTTACCATTTATCTATTGCAGACCAACTCAGAGCCTAAAATTTCATCCTGGTCATATCTATTTCTCTCTCTCTCTCTCTCTCTCTCTCTCTCTCTCTCTCTCTTTCTCTCTCTCTCCCCACTCCCTCCCTCTCTTTAAAAGAGTTTGTTTTTCTTTTAATTAAAAAGGTAAGATGTGTCCATATTGGTGGCAAACTTGGAAAATTAAGCAAATGATTATTTTAAATAATCTTACCAACACCTTATAATTTTTTTGGTGAGTGCAAACATACACACACACACACACAGAGACACACACAGACACACACACACACACACACACCCCAAGACACAAACACATATATGTTAAAGCTAAAATGTATTCAGCAACAGCTCAGATCCATTGAATTTGAATTTGCACTAAACATTTTACATGCATTGGCTCCTCATATAAACTTTCAGGGCCACGTGAAGAGAACTGTTTTAGTTTTTGTTTGCAGGCATCTATTCCTCCTCCACTGACAATGCTCCCATGATTTCATCTTGAGTCTGCAGTCTTGGTCGAGCAGCCAGTGGTGCTCTATCATTTTCTGGCAAATGGTTGGACACATATCCCAAAATAGGCCTATCAGATGCTCACTGTGAAATCTGAATCAGAAATGAGTCAGAAAGATCGAGCAAGCACTTTATCATTCTCATCCATATGGTGGTATCCTGAAAAGACTCCCTTGTTTTTGCTATTAAGATCCAATTAGCTGCTCTGGGACCTGCCCTTTTCCATGTAGGGTTCTTTAGCTCTTCCTTTGAACTTGTGAATGAATTCTTCCAATAACATTGTTTTAAAAAATTATTATGCAGTTTGGTTTCTCCCACTTACTACAAAAAATCTCTAAGCAACACAGAAATATACTAGTATTATTTTAGTTTACAGAGACTGAAACTGAGGCGTAATAAAATTAAATGACTTTCCCAAGATCACTCAGGCTATAAGTGGTACCAAGACTTAAATGTGTTTTTTTTTCCTTCAATATTTGGGGGAGTTTTGTTTGGGGAACTGTGAAGGAGTAGCTGTCAGAGTAAAATAAAGGAAATGGTGAAGGAAGTATAGGATAACAAAAAGAACCAAACAAATAGAAATTAATGGGTGAGGGAAAGAAAGTCTAGCAGAGTAGAATAGGAGGAATGGTAAAGGGTAAGGAAGATATGTGGTGAGAGATCATGAACTGAAATCAATTTCCATGTATATATGAGTTTGTTGGGTGGGATGAACCCAACTACTAAGCATAACTATAAAGTTCATAAAATAAAAGATAAAAAGAAAGTTGTGCCAGTTTATAATCTCACAACTAGTGTTTCAAAATTAGTTTCATTCCTAAAACATGAATGCTAACTTTTAAAAACAAATGCCAATTTAATAGTTGATTTTTTTTTTTTAGCTGTTTCGTGGCTGTGACCAAAACACCTGACAAGAACATTTAGAGGAGGAAAAGATTATTTGGGTTTATAATTTCAGAGGTTCAGTCCATGGTCAGCCAAATCCATAGCTCTAGACTTGAGGTAAGGCAGAACATCATGACAGAAGGATGTGGCAGAAGAAAGCAGCTTAGGACATGGCAACAAGGGAGCAGTAATTCCACTCACGCAGCACAAAATATAAATTCCAAAGGCATGCCCCCAGTTACCCGCCTCTTTCAGTCATACCCTACCTGCCTATAGTTAATCCATACCAGTGGATTAATCCACTGATTAGGTTACAGCTCTCATAACTAATCATTTTACCTATGAAAATACTTGCATGTCTCACACATGAACTTTTGGGGGATAATTCACTTCTAAACCACAATAGAAATGATAGCTCATATTCTATTTGGCATTTCTTCTGATATCTTTTCCCTTTTCACTAAATTAATAGAAGCTAGTTACAAATATATATATATATATATAAAAGATTATGGAGGGGCTGGGATTGTGGCTCAGTGGTGGAGCGCTTGTGTGAGGCACTGCGTTTGATTCTTAACACTGCATATAAATAAATGAATAAACATCAACATCTAAATTTTTTTTAAAGATTATGGAAATAATCACATTCATATATAAATATAACACAGTAGTATGATGAATATTCCTTTGTCTTCTTGGTGGGTACATAATTAAATTTGTAGTATATATAATGTTGAAGTCACATGACTTCTTAAAGTTTTATTTAATATTGTGACAACTTTCCTGAGTAATCAAAAATTATCTAAAGCATTATTTTCTTAGATATTAATCTATAATATTATTAACCTTTCCTATTTACCAATAGACTTGCAATTTATATTATTGTTCCAAGCCTTTGATTCCATTTCTGATTTCAATGGAATTTATGACCAAACGTGAATTATGGCTTAAGTTTCTTCATAAATATTTATTTTTTTTCTTAAAATTCTAGTTACAGTTGTGTGTGAAAGTGTACTTAATGCTTCTCAACATTCTTTTTTTTTAATCGTTTCTTTTCAGGGGTTTGTTTTTTTCTAACTTTTAAATATTTGTTTGAAATATTTGTATTTCTCTGTTTTATAATGAATTCACTGATT
Organism: Marmota marmota marmota; assembly: GCF_001458135.2. Taxonomy (NCBI): domain Eukaryota; kingdom Metazoa; phylum Chordata; class Mammalia; order Rodentia; family Sciuridae; genus Marmota; species Marmota marmota. The sequence goes on along the minus strand of NW_026000082.1, from coordinate 6,860,221 downwards.
GTCATTGTATATTTTTCAACAAATATAATATCATGAAGAGAATTGGGCATCTTCCCCTAAGTATTTACTCTATTTATATAATACATTTAGAATGATTACTAAATTGCCCCTTCTCAGTAATTCTCATTAATTTTTTTGAATATTTCAATCATATGTGGGTATGTTATAAATATTCTTATATGCTTCTAAATATATATACGGTTTCTTCTAAATATAAATATGCATATGCAAGTACCTCATTTTGCAAAGTTTACAATTTGCAACATACATTACCTTTATAATATATGTTTACATTTAAAATTTTTTTTTATTTATATATGACAGTGGAATGCATTACAATTCATATTACACATATAGAGCACAGTTTTTCTATGTTTACATTTTAATTACAATGATTTTACGAATGTGGAAGTTGGGGTCCATAGGAACCATTGTGGAAAAGGGTTACAATTTATAGCATGCATTCAATTACTATATTTTGCAGTTGTCATTGTCCTAATACCAATGTTCTCAATGTTCAGAATATAAAGTGATTCCAAACACATCAAAAAAGTTCCGAGATAATGTTAAGGAAATCAACAGCAAATGCATGAATGGTAATTTTAGAATGAGCCTGATTTACTTTTGGGGGCTTTTAATTGCAGTCATCTATCAGTTTTAAATTTTCAGTGCCTATATATAAAATCGCTGCAATTTAAATAAGCCAGCTGCTTTTTAACGCAGAACTTGAATTGATGAATTTATGAATGAGTGAAGTGATGAGAACAACAAGGCTAAGAATATTTGAGCTCCTTTCAAAAACCTAAGCCGTCTATCAGTACCTTGGAGAGCTTCAAATTTACCACTACCCACCCCAACATTCTCAGAAAAAAGTTTAATTGCCAAAGGAAAATGGGTACATAGATATCTGACGTTTTTCGAAAACAATTTCATTTTGCTGCCTCAAAATGGTCTCTCCTTTTGTCCCATTTAGAATGAAACTACACATGATCTGTGATAGTGAGAACTCTGATTTACGCAGCATTAAGATATTTTCTTTTGCTTAGGAAACACATCTCTTTGCCACGTCTTCGCATTAAAACTTCCCTTTCCAATGCGCTTCTAGGGTAAAATCCGCCCATCTTTCCTGGGG
>NW_026000082.1:6836901-6858555 GCF_001458135.2 Marmota marmota marmota | reverse complement strand
GAGGAGGGAGGTATCGGAGTCAGAGGCGTAGTCGACTTCGTCCCGGCCATGGAGGAGGCGCAGCCGCTGCCGCAGCACGAGCTGCCGCTCTGCGACAGCCTCATTATCTGGGTGAGTGTGAGGGGGCCGAGGGGCCTGGCTCTCCGCAGGTGAGCTGTGGAGGAGCGCGGGCCATCAGCTCGTGGCCAGGTACCCAGCCTTCCGCACTGCTTGTCGCCCTTGACCTCGAGAGTGCCACCTGCGGCGCAGGGCAGGTGTGTGGGTGCGTGTGTTTGTGTCCCGCGATGTGGGTAAAGGAAGCTCTGAGGGTCTGGCCAGAGGGTACGATCTGGATGGTGGCCCTGGCAGCTTTGACAGGAGCCTTGCCCATCGCCCTTACCTCTTCCCGCTGGGTTTTCGCTCCCTGCCTGACCCCCACCCCAAGCCCTGAACTTTCTGGCTAACCTACTCTCCTCTTCCCTCTGATTGGTAGCCTTCTTTTGATAGTGAAGACCTGCTCCAAAACCCAACCTCCACCCCTAACCACCTTGTTCTGGTTAGACGCAGGTGGCTAGCTGTTGTAGCTCCTGGATTGGTGCTGCTTTAGGACTCTAGGGCGTTAGATTTTCTAGATGCTACTTAAAAGATATTTCCGTGTTATTTCCAGTGTGGAGAAAAAGCTGTCTTGGGAGAGGGAACTCCTTCCCCCCCTTTTTTTTTTACTGGGCCCTCTCCCCGTCCAAATAGCATTTTCTTTAAAGGAAAGGATTTGTCATTTCCGTGTGCAGTTTATCCGTGTTTACGATTTGTGTTCAGTTGTGCTGGCTTTCGAGAAGTAGGATTTATTTCCAGATTTTACAACATTCCAGTGAACAAATTATCTTACCACTTGGAGCTGCTTAGATATCAGAGAACTGATATCCTGGTAGAGTTCTTAGCCCATATTCTGCAAGGATGGTGCTTGATGGTTGACAAGGTGATGTTGATGATGCTCACCCCCAAACCAATTGTTCAGTTGTGTGCAGGGGAACATGTGAAGAATGGTATGTAAACAGACTGGACCAGGAGGCCTTAATCTGTTGATGAGATTCCTTAGCCATCTTTTAATGCATGTAATCCCAAAGAATTGAGAAATCTGAAAGGCAGAGAAACTAAACTTAATCTGAAAGATTTCTGGAAGTGTATCAAATCTATTGGAAATAACTATAATTTAAAGCAATTGCATGCTGGAAGTAAATAAGTTTTACTTTAAGTAGAATGCATATATCTCAGGTTTCTGAATTAAAAGCAGTTTGCTAATGGTTAATCTGTGTTTTCATTTAAAATAGGAGATTTGGATGCTATATTTAAGACTGTCATGAAGTAAGGCAACATTACTTTTGATGATATGTTTTATTAAAACAAGTGGCTAATTAAAGGGTGTTTCCTAATCTGTTCCATTGTGCTCTAAACATCATCTGACTGAAATAGTAATCTTTGTCTTTATGATGTCATCGACTTCAATGTGAGGTGGTGAACTACAGGATTTTCTTGAACTGTATTGTGATATTTTGTTATGTGACTGTATATATTCTTTTAATTTATTGACTTCCTATTTAGTATAAACCTCTGAGAAAGGCATATATCATTTTTAATTGGATCAGTAGGCAAAGCTGTGTATAATTACAATGGAAGGCAAAATTCTTTAAAATTTGAAAAAAATATTATAAAGCAAACAAGAAATTGTAGATGACAGAGTGCCATCTAACAGTAATGTCTCATTTGACTATAAATTGAAGGGAGGTAAAAGAAGATACACATTTGTCAGGATATCCCTGGCCTCCTAATGTGCTGATAAGTAATGGTATGTGTTAAGGAGAAGTATTGGAATATATATAGTAAAAGAAAAAAAAAAAAACACCATATGATAGGACCATATCATGACAGTGAGAAGAACATTGGGAGTAACCATTCTTTTAGTACTAGAGCAGTGGAGCTAATGTTAATAGAATCAGAGAAATCATCAAGAAAATTTGGTTAGGCAAAGGGGTGCCTCTTTTGATAATTTTTGAAGGGTTGTATTTTATGATTTGGAACTCTTCTTGAAATGTTTCTTAGAAATGTACTGCTGCTTAGCAGAAAATTCAGGGATAAAGAATAAATGTGGGCATTATTTGCATAATGGAAGGAATGTGTGAGTTTGAAGAAGTATTTGCACGAAGTTGACTTTGATTTTGCTAATTAGTAAACTAATTAGATTAGTTTACTTTTGTTTTATTTCAAAACATTATTTCTGTGATGTTGGAAATTTATTTCTTGTATTTGGGCTTTACTTTCACCAGTAATAGTAGGGCATTGGACCACATGTTTCAAATGATTCTCTTGGTTCTTGTACATTTTGTCAAGCAGATGAAGGGGGGGGGGGAAGTGTGCAAAATAAGTAGATTACTAAGCAATCTTGCTGAAATGAGTAGTTAAAGGAGGAAAATATGAAGACAAAGTTGATTTAAGATTGAGCTTTTCTTGGCTGTCAATTGTGAAAACTCAGTTTCTGGGATGTTTATATTAAAGCAGCTCAGGAACAATAATTCACATTATTTTCACATTTCTTATTATTTGCTTTATTTGGAAATATCAAAGAAAGCAAGGTAGTTATTTGCTAGAATGCTGTATTTTATGATGGATACCTGTGGAAGCCTACTCTGTCCTTTTTGGGTCACTCACTAAAGAGACTTTTGCTTCTTTAGCCCTGTGAAGAGTCCTGTGAAAAAGATGCATTCTCTTTTGTCCCTCTGCTTTGGCCTTACTCCACCCACTGCACGTTTAAATTCATTCACTATTCTTCATTATAAAGTCTTTCAATTTAGCCAAATGAAATTATATTCTCTGTTATTTACTTACTTTGCAGCTATTTTCAGAACTTCCAGGAGACACCCCAGTGTTCATGGCAATAAGGCAGAGAAACTGATTTTAATCTAAACATAGAGGGCAAGGAGGCAACTCCTTAGCATTTATATTTCATTCATATATCTCTTTACTATTTTGCCTAATATTCTGTGCCTCTGAAATTGTCCTTTTAAAATCATGAATCATATATATTTTGTAAAAAGTTAATGATTTGAGTTTTAATTTACAATTAAAAGCTAGTGTGTAAGTAGGAAAGTTGAAAAATGGGAGCTATGGTTTATTTTCCGTTTAAAGATGCCTTAAGTCCTGTGGGTTATTTTCATGATAGATTACTCTGTTGCAAAATTTTTCTGATTTTATGTAGCAGATGTTTCATGTATTCATCCTGTTCCCTCTTTCTCTAAGTCAACATTACACTTATTTCTTTATGCCATTGCTCTCCATTTTATTAACAGGACCGTTGCAGGAACTGATCTCCTTGACCAGAGAATAAAGCTGCTTTGAGTTACTATGATAGTTCTCCAAAATATATAAAAGATGTCACTGTCTTCCTTAGTACTCTCAATTATTTTTCATCAACTAGAGAATGTTTTCAAAAATTGACATGCATAAGAATCACTTAGGAATCATCTGATTTAATATGTCTATAGATTCTGATAAATATTTGTCCTAGACCCCCACACTTTAAGAAACCCTAACTCACACCTAAGTGCACTAACAGCTATGAGCTTATTATTTGTGCTAGCCAATATCTAAGTATGTTTGCTATTTCATTTAATTTTACCAACCATCTTGTGAGAGAAACTATTAGATGATGCAACTAAGGATAAAATAAGTCCCAAGTTTCTTATCATGACCCTCTTGCATCCTGACTTCTGCTGTTTCTTTAATCCTTTGATCATTGCCCATTTCTATCCTCCTTTGTACTACAAATACATGTTCCCTAAAAATACCATTGCTTCACATGTATCTATGGTTTTATTATATTCCTACTTCCTAAAGCTCCTTCCTGAAGCCCTTTCTTTACTTAGAAAATATTGTATTCAGTCCTCATGTCCTTCCATTATGAATCTTCTCTAAGAAGTCTTTTCTAAATGCAGACCCTAATTAGATTAGTTTACTTTTGTTTTATTTCAAAACATTTTGTGTATACTGAAATCATGAAACATTATCTGAAAATTATTTCCATCTTTTCCTTCTCACCTTAACTCTTGACTGAAACTACTTTAAGTGTAGAAAAGGGTGATTTTTCTTTTGTAACCCCATCCTGTACAACAGTATCTCATATAGAGTAGAAACTCAGTAAAGTGTCTCTGTGTACTTTGAAAGTAACTGTGGCTGTCTTTTATCTGCTTGTGTCATTGTATTAGAGTAAAAGAGACAGACTTGTAGAACCTCAGAATACTTAGAGCCTCTTTTGGTGAATTATGGTGGGAGAGAATTCTGTTGGTTTATAGTAGTTAAATTGGTAAACTTAGGAAATTACAAGTGAATAGTGAAGGAGATGAATGTGTGTGGAGAAAAGTTTCATAATATGATTAGATTTCTAGAAAGCATATTATCCATCTTAGCTTTGTTATAAATTGCTTTCTGAATATTTTTCTATCTTGTATTTGCTTTTGTGAAAAAAAGTCATCATTCTACTTCCCTTTTTAATATGTGTATTAACGTTTAGTACACAGAAAAGTTAATACATTTGAAAAGTTAGTCATATCTAAAACCAAACTGGATGGAAAAACTTGTCATGGTGGATGGGCCCTTGATCCCTCATGCTATAATGCTAATTATTGATAATAATAAGAAGTCCTATTTTATTTCAGAGTTTATGAATAAACTGTAAATAGTTTTAGGCTTGACATTTCTAGCCTATGTTTTCCTATCAAATGATATGAGTAAAGTTTTTAACTCATGAGTGTTGTGTTATCTTAAAAGTTCTTTTTCTGATATTCTCCTGAAAATAGATTAAAGACTATAGTTGTATAACCGGCTTTGTATTATTCAGAAGCTCTGAATTACCTACACATGGCGTGAATGCATCCTTTACTATATTAGGCATGATTTTATGAAATGTTAAGTGTTTATATTTATAAAAATATTATATACCCACAGAAATCTATTAATATAGCTTCATTTGATTGGCAGGGTATGTTTTTAAATAAAAAAGACAATTTTTAGCTGTTTTCTGTTTATTCTATAATACTATTCTTTAGGGATAATGAAGCAGTAATGTCATTTGCTTTATGTCATTTTAGCTGCAGACATTCAAGACTGCCTCGCCTTGTCAAGATGTTAAACAGCTGACTAATGGAGTTGCCATGGCACAAGTTCTTCATCAAATGTGAGTAGTGATCAAACTTTGCCTGAAAAGAATTGGAAACCCAATACTAAGGAAGAGCAAACACCTAGACTTATTCTAAAGATTATTGAAATTTTATCCTGTTTGATGATGTATTCAGACCTATGGTACCAAGGAATCCTTAAAACCAGAGAACAGTTTGCCAGATTTGAAAAGTTTATTTCTTAAACATTTTGAACAGTTTACTTCTTGCTTGTTCATGGAGATACATCTTAACTAAATAAATGATTAACATTCTTTATTCAAGAGATCTTATTTTACATTTGTTCTGGACATGTTTGCAAATTAATAATAACTATAAAAGAAAAAGACTAAACTAATGATATATTTGCTTATGATATTTCTTAATGTGATATTAACATTTTAAAGTTTCAGTTTATGGAAATTGTTATCATAGAGATTACTGAAACATAAAATACTGTATTTAAAAATATTTAAAATCTATGAACAATGAGTTTTTATTAATATTTTTTATTTATTTCTGAGTTTTTATTTTTATTTCAATAGTAAAATAATGTATGAGTGAAATCTGAAGTCACAGATGTTGGGCATCCTTAACTAATAAAGTGATTCTGTGTGAACTAGATCCACTTATATAATTATATCAAAATTTCCTAATATTTGCCAAACATAAGGGTTTCAGTGTATAGATTGAACTCTACTCTTACTAGGACAGATAGGATCAATTCTGTACTCATAATTTATTAATTGATGAACATGATGACTTTATATTAGCTTACTTTGAGACCAGAATTCTATCTCTGCTGTATTGTTCTATTGTCAGTTATTGTTTATTTAATCATTACTACCATCTTATAAAGGTTTGCTGTAATTCACATTATTGGGTTTGCAAAAACTCTTGCCTTTCTCAGAAAAGCAACTTAAATGATATTAAAATCCTAGTTATTTGGAATCTTCAGAATAATCTTAGATTTTAGAGTTAACCCCAAATAAACATTTTGAAAGAAAAATACTTAACATTTTGGGCAATGGAAAGAGAGTAGCAGTCATTATAGAATATGTCTTACCTCTCCTGCAAAATATTTCTTAAATATTTTATTTATATCCTGATTGATTTCAAAATTATTTAACTGGTCAGAGTCAACAATCTCAACATGGTCCTTTCTTGATGATTTTGGAAAATCATCATTGTTTTTTGTTGTTAGAATATACACCTTGATTCCTCTTTGTGTGATATATTGTGGTTGGTATGAACGTAAGACTAGTGTTATTTCCACAGTGCCATCCAAAGAAATCCTTTCTTCCTTCCTTCCTTCCTTTCTTTCGTTAGTTGTAGATGGACACATTATCTTTGTTTCATTTATTTATTTATTTTTATATGGTGCTGAGGATCAAACCCAGTGCCTCACACATGGGAGGCAAGCGCTCAACCACTGAGCTACAACCCCAGCCCCCAAAGATGTCATTTCTGTATTATTGGAAGCTTTTGATAGCTCTATTAGATTTATGCCATGAAATAATAGAAGAGACCTAATTTTTTTTAACCATGATTTGATGTATATGCCTCTTTGACCTCTTTGTTTTTGCTTTTTTTTTTTTTTTTTTAACCTGTTTTTATATGTTACATGTCTAAGCCTTATCATTCAGGGGATATTTTATACCCCTTTCCATTTTGGAGCTTTTCAGAAGCCTGAATGCTGAGTAGTGAGACTTAAAGCATACATCTTCCCTTGGTTGGATCACAGTATCAATATCCCTGTTCAGAGGGCTAATTTTATAATATTTCTTTGAACATTGCAAAGTACTTTATATTTTACAATTTGTAACAAATGTTATTGGTGACTCATCAAATCACAGTAAAGATTGTTACTGAAAGTGAGAAGAGAAATTCTGCTTTTTAAAGATGTAGCAAAATCATAGATAATTATTTATGGTGAGCCTTTAGGCATATTAGATAGATATTATTATATATAGATACGCTTCTAAATAATAAACTCTTGAAAAGTGGTGTTCAGGCTATTAAGACTTAGATATGGGGAGTCAGGGAGTTGTTACTAGGGTTCTTCAGTTTCTTAATTATTATCCTGAGTTTGAATATATAGTAAGTATCTATCTTTTAAAAATGCCTGTCGAAGCTTCTGTTATTTAAAAAACATGTGAAGAAAAACTGTAACTACAGTGTTATTAGTTTTTTACGGCTGCCATAACAAAGTACCACAGACGGGGTGTCTTAAAACAACCAAAATTTTAAAAAAAAGCAACAAGAACAACAAAAAAGCAAAACAACAATAACCAAAATTAATTCTTACATAGTTCTAGAACCTTAAAGGACTAAAAGTATTGGCTGGGCCATGCTCCCTGAAAAGCCTCTAGCAGATCTTTCCTTCCAGTCCAGCTTCTGGTAGTCTCAGGCATTCCTTGGTTGGTGACAGCATAACTTCAACCTCTGCTCTGTCTTCACGTAGCCATCTTCCCACCATGCCTGCATTTGTGTCTCTTCTCTCATAAGAGCAACTGTCATATTGGTTTGGGACCCATCCAAATTCATCATGATTTCAATTAGCTTGATTATACCTTTGAAGAAGCTATTTTCATATAAGGTCATGTTCACAGATACCAGAGGTTAGAACTTAAACATCTTTTTGGGGGACATGGTACTACTTCCAAGAAGTGTGAAGAATGCAAGCCACTTCCCCAAAAGAACGGCTTAGTTTTTCACTTAAGGAACCAGATAACCTCTATGCTTGTTACTGTTGTCTTTGGATATTTTTTTTGCAAGAGAGAGGAGTGAAAAAGAATGTTTAATATTTAAAAACCTTAAGCATCATGCATTTATTTGTTCATTCAGAAAATATTTGAGCATTTAATTTGATACAATGTGATAACCAAATCTTAGTAATTACTAAATACATCATTATATACCCCATTAGATAGATTATTTCATTAAACTTTTAGTATTCTATGGGGTAGATATTATTTTTGTATCCTCAGCTTATACAAGACAACATAGGTGTAGAGAAGTGTCGTTGAATTTTGGAAAGTCAAATAATGAGAAAATCTGCAAAGCTAGGATTTGTTCAGTTTGGTTGGACTCCAAAATCATTGCTCTTAATCAGCTTCAATACTTGATATTAAGTATCTTGAACCCCTTTTGATAGGTTTTTAATTTGGAGTATTAACAAAATGAAAGTTCATATGTGTGTGTCCAAAATACAGATCACATTTTGCTGTATTGATAATCACAGAAGGTTTTTTGATTATTGAAGAAAAAATAGTCTCAGGGTATTCATTTAGGGACACAACTATTATTTATAGTAACCAGTTAGATATTAATTACTATCTGAATTTAGTTAATAAAATTGTTGAAGACAAATATCGTGGGTGGAGTTAAAAAATTATGTAGTGTTTTTTTTTTTAACAGTTTTATTAGAAAATAACTGGATTACATTTTACTTAGTCATTTATTCCCTTTCTTATTTGGTGTTCCTTGAATGGCTTTGAAGTTCTAAGAAATATAAGAAAAGCAGGATTACATTTTACTTAGTCATTTATTCCCTTTCTTATTTGGTGTTCCTTGAGAGGCTTTGAAGTTCTAAGAAATATAAGAAAAGCAGTTCATTGTTGGGGGGACCAGAGGTATACAGATGTGGCAAAGCAAAAAAAAAAAAAAAAGGAGGAGGAGAAAGAAAGAAAAGTTATATCAGTTATTTCCAAAGATTTCTGAGGTTGAATATCAAGTTTCATAGTGGCTGCCATCATAATTGTTTGAAAAGGTGTGAATTTGCTTATAAGAAAGAAAGTAGGAAATTTATTCTTATGGAGAAATTTGAAAGTATTTCTCAGGGATAGAGTTGATTTGGAATGGAAAGGATATGGAAAAATGTAAGATAAAAGGATGATTATTTTGAAAAAGTTAGATAACAAGAATAGATAATCTTTAAGTTCAATTTCTAAAACTAATTACAGCGTAAAATCATATACTTAGATATCCGTGTGTGTGTGTGTGTGTGTGTGTGTGTGTGTGAGTGTGAGAGAGAGAGAGAGAGAGAGAAAGAGTTTTATAGTCAGGGTTCTACAGAGAAGCAGGACCAATGAGGTAGATGTCTGTGTGCATGTGCATGAGTATATACAAACAAACACATACACAAATATTTATTTTAAGGGATTGGCTCATGCTTTTGCAAAGACTTGCATGTCCAAAATCTGTGCGGTAAATCAGCAGACTGGAGACCTGGAGAAGAACAGCCAGAGTCATTAGTCAGTCTGCTGGCAGAATTTGCTCTGTCTTGAAGTGTTTCTTGAGACCCTCCACTGATTGGATAAGACCCACTTAAATTATGGAGAGTAATATGCTTTACTCAGTCTACTGATTTTAAATGTTAGTCTTATCTGAAAAATAAATCACATCATCAAAGATTGACCAAATTTCTGAGTATGGTGGTCCAGCCAAGTTAACACATAAAATTGTTCATTACAGCTGGTCTTTTTTTCTAGGACTTTTTTATTACTTAGTCTAATGAAAAGGAAAATAATATGATTCATTAAATTTAGTCATTTCAAATAAATACCTGGTTAGCAGTTCATAATTTTATTTTTAGCTAAGCTGTTTTGGTAATTGTAGTTTTGGCATTTGGAAAAAGTTGATTAAAACTAACATAAATTTACTCAAAAGAAAATAGTTACAAATTCCAAATGAATGAGGCGAAAATGGCGAAGCCATTTTTTTATTTACTGCATGAAAGTGGTACGTTCTCTACTAGAACATATAAAGCAGAATGATTTCAGAAAGGCTAAGCAAAGTGTTAAAAATTTTCAGTTTTGCATATTGAAATTTAAGACAAACTTTGGGAAAGAACCTCTTTTTTTCCCCTCATATTATAGCTAAACCATCCATCAAGTAAAAATTTAGATGAGACTTTTAAGATCTCTTTAGCACTAACATTCTGTGATATTATAGCTTAAACTGTTAGAGCCTTTATCTTATTCTTCCTTGAGTATAATTATTTGTGCTCTTTATTTTCTTCCATTAATAGCTATTATTTCTGAGTCAAAATAGTAAATTATTCATTTTCATATTAATCTCCCTCATCTCTTTGCTCAGAACAAGGATCCAAATATTTGTCTAGAATGTAATCTGTTAATATAATTACATATAGTTCATTATATACAGTCAAATGTTTTCTTTAAAACCTTATTAAATATATAGTTTTTGCATAGCAATTATTTGTCTTTACGTTCAATATCAATGCATAACTTTACTCCTAATTAAAGCTAAATTTGTTTGTAGATTCCTCAGTTAAATTCATTTTATTCCTTTTTCACTCAAATAGCTTCATTTTGTGCTTCACTATATACTAGTCACCTATGGCAAATTACTTTCCCTCTCTCATTCTCAATTCCCTGAATAGGAAGACTGAGAAAAATAATATATCCTTTGCCAAGTTACTGTGATGTTTGAATAAAATAACATGGAAGAACATCAAGCACAGTGCTTAATACGTAGTACTCACTCATTAAAATGTTGATTTTCTTTTTACCCCTTCATGGGTGGTATTTTAGACCTTCCTGTTAGCAGGGCCTCGTATAAAATGTTTAGTACATGTTTGTCAAATTTAAGGTGTCAATGACTTAAATAATTTAGTGTGAGTAGTTCCAAATGAAATTCTTTAGAATCACAGAAAATTTCTTGGGTTCATTTAAACCTTTCCTAATCTCATGAAGGATAAATTTTAAGCTGTAAAGTTAAGTTCTCTGTTGATCAGTTTGGTATTTTTCATGTAATAAAAGCATTTTAACCTTTAGCTTTTATATTTTTGTTTTAGTGATATAGCTTGGTTCAATGAATCTTGGTTAAGCCGAATTAAAGAGGATGTTGGGGACAACTGGAGAATAAAGGTATGAAGAATAAATGGGAGTAACACCTTATTCTAAATGGTGGTCCTAAAATTTGCACAAAACTTGACTAAATCCTTTTTAAAAAGTTAACTTGTGAGTGCATTTTATTGTTTATAGCTTGAATTTTGGACACACATATGCTGTCATGTAACTATCATCATAATTAAATATAGAGCATTTCGATTAAATAAAAATATGCACTTAGATTTCTTCCCACTTAATCTTCACCTCCTTACCCTATGTCTGGCCCCAAATAGCTACAGATCTGCTATCTGCTTTTGAAACTATAGATTTCATTTCTAGAATTCCACAAAAATGTAACCATAGAATGTGTACTATTTGTGCCTGGTTTCTTTGACTCATTATGTTTTTGAGATTCATTCCCTCGTTCATATTGCCTATATTAGTTTTTTTTTTGTGTGTGTGTATACTATTTTTTTACTTTGATATCATCACAGTTTATTTAGCTCTTCACCTGTTGATGGATGTTTGAATTGTTTGGGATTTTAGCTATTAAGATTATAACTGCAGTGAATATTCACATATTAGTCTTTGCTTAAAATATTTTAATTTTTTGGGGGAAAATTCTTGAGTGGAATTGCTAAATTTTATAAGTATATTTAATCTTAGTAGAAACTGAAAAAATGATTTTCTATTTTAAAAACCATTTTTCTTTTCTCAGTTTTGTGTCTTATAGGGTGTATGTTTCATATAAATTGTTTTATTTGTTGGCATATAATTGTTTTAAACAAGCTGGGCATGGTGGCACGCACCTGTAATCCCAGCAAGTTGGGAGGCTAAGACAGGAGGATTGCAAGCTCAAGACTAGTCTCAGCAACTTAGTGAGACTGTCTCAAAATTAAAAAAAAAAGTAACAGGATTGGGAATGTAATAAAAACATTTTAATCTTTAGCTTTATATTTTTATTTTAGTGGTATAGCTTGGTCTTTTATATGTATGTATAGCTCAGTGGCTATCCCCCACCCCTCAAAAAACTGTTCCTAACTATTATGCTAATAATATGCTAATGACCATGATCTTTAAGTGATGTATGATCTTTCTTTGCTAAAATTAGTATGTTTTAAAAATTTTCTCCTTAATGTCTTAACGTTTTTCAGTTTTGTTTTTTCAAATAACTGTTTTCTATTTAATTCATTTTCTATTTGATCTTTCTTATTTCCTTTCTTTTACTTAACATATGTTCTTCTTTTTTCTTGCTTTGTAAAGTGGAAGCTTAAGTATTAAATTTTAGGCCTTTTCCCCACCCCCAATACTAAATATTGCTTAAGCCACATCTTATGCATTTTAATGTACTATGTTCTGATTTTCATTCAGTCTAAAATATTTGGTAATTTCCCTTGTGATTTCTCTTTTAACCTATGGGTAAATTAGAAGTAGGTAGTTCAAATTCTAAATACCTTTTTTTAAAATTGATTGAGTTCTAATTTAATTCCATTTTTCTCTGGGAACATACCTGCATCAATGCAAGAAATTTTTTTTACATTTACTGGGACTTACATTATAACCTAACTATTGGTAAATGTTTAATATGCACTTGAAAACAATGTGTGTTTTTTAAGTTGTTCCATGAATGTGGATTACATCAAAATTGTTGATACTTTTGTGTATATTTTATATCTTTATTTTTTGTTTAATTATTTTATCAGTTACATAGAAAGGAGTCCTTAAATCTCTAAAGTTGATTGTGATTTTGTCTATTTTTTAAAAAAATTCTTTTTATTTTTATATTATACATTTTGAATTTCTATTAGGTTTATTGCACATTGTATTTTTGTAATTTCTTGCTAAAGAACTGTACCACGATTTTTTTATCAGGGGAAAGTTTTATTGTCTTTCACCTTGGCATAGGTTTTCTTTCATTATTAATATGAAAAAAATTTATTTCATATTCTTTTTTGTTTCTTGTCACTTTAGGCTAGTAACTTAAAGAAAGTACTTCAAGGAATTATGAGTTACTACCATGAGGTATGAAAAAGATCTGCCTTCAAATACAAAATGCTATGTGATAATTATATTGACCCTGAGAAATGGCTTGGCTTTTTATTTGTAATATTTTATCATAATTCACAATCAAAATATTGCCATTTTTAGAGAACTCAAATTTTGTGAAAATTATTAGGTTTAAAGTCTAAATATATTGTATTCGCAAAAAACACTTACTTTGTTGATGCTATTTAAATTATTTTTTCAAATAGAATTTATTGCTTAATGATCAACAGTTTTGACTTAATTTTGCCAACTGGTTTTGATAAGTAATTATTGATTTGGCATTTGTTAATTTATCTGAGTTGTTTCATAAACCTAATTATAATTAATTTTCCTTTTAATAGTTAAATGTAGTAAACTATTTGTAGCCTACATAAGTGAGTGATATGTTGTATTATTTTGATTCTACAGTTTTTGGGGCAGCAGATTTCTGAAGAACTTATTCCCGATTTAAACCAAATAACTGAATGTTCGAATTCTGTGGAGCTTGGGAGGTTGCTACAGCTTATTTTAGGTTGTGCGGTAAACTGTGAAAAGAAGCAAGGTAAGTAAAATTCAGTCAACTGAGGAATTCTACTTTTAAAAAACTACTTCTGTTGCCAGCATTTACAAGGTTGCATTTAACTTTACTATTTAATTTTGGCTGAAAGCACCTTGAAATGTAAAATTGAGATCTGAAATCTAGCCCTTCTCTGCCATTGAAAAGCTACATATCTTGAGTGTCCTAAATGTACCTGGATTCTGATATTCAGTGGCTAAATTAAATGTATCTTAGCATAAGATGGTTTAAGTATCTAGTGCTTGGTTTAATTAATCCAGTTCTTAGAATTTAAGTAGATATTCAGTGAATTGTACTTATTCATCCAGTAGTTTATATTTACGTAAGAACCTGAGGTTGATTTAGTTTTTCATAAATAAATATTCAGTTACTAAATTATAATCCAAGCTTCTTCAGATACTGTTCTCCTGTTTTTTTTAGAAGAATACCTGTCCAGTGTATCATGATAAGCAGTCTGATAATATAATGAAATTGGTGTGTTATATTTGTATGTTCAAACATAGTGGTCCATATCCTGCTGAGTACAAAAATATCACTTATGGTTACATGAAATGAATAAAATGATGAACTGAGGAGACCCAAATCTCCTTCCCTGTGTCAATCTGGGTGGTGACAATTTTGATGCTGATTTTTTTTTTTCATGATTTAATATAAACTTGGTCTTAATATGCCACCTTTATTGAAGAATTTTGGTTGCTTAATTTTGTAAAAATACTTCAAGATTTTAGAAACCGCATTCAACATCATCTAACTGATGAAGGAAGGATACAAAACAGTAATTTCAATAAGAATTAACTCATAAAGGGTAAAAGAAAATGACATGTAATCAATGGTAGTTTATCAACTTAAAAAGAGATAAGATATCAGAAAACTTATATTAAGTTGCATCTCTTTATATCTTTTCATATTCCTCTTTATCATTAAAGTACTTTTTGGGGGGGCAAGTAAGTACTTATTTATAGACTTTTATTCCTCATGAAAAATGTCAAAAGATCTCTTATTGGATATTTTCATAAAATTGAGGGATATTTGTTTATGGAATTTTAAAACTTTCCAGAATATTTAGTCACATTCTGACAAGTAGTAATTCATGTATAACTCCAGTAATTGATACTTAGGCTGTAATTTTTCCTGAAAATGATGATTTTGTTGCATCCTGCAAAGTTCAATAAAATATGTAGAATGTAATAATGTAGTTCTAAGTACCACTGAGCAATTTTGTCTTCATATTTTTAAAAGGAAATTCAGTATCTGGATATACGGATGAAAGTTTAATAGGTAGTAAATATAAAGAAATAGCTCCATTTTGTTATTAAAAAATCAGGATTATCTAAGCATCTAATTGGATTTAGTTTTGAAAATGTCTGAATTCTCTTTTTAAGTGTGAGCAAATGAATGAAAAATCTATTAGTCATTAGACTAAAATTTAAAAACAAATCACATCCAGGTTATAAAACATCCTCCACACTTTTGTACTTTTGACATGAGACGTTATTTTCAAAATGATTCCAAGGTGTTACAACAATCTCAATCTTAAAAGAATGAACTGGTTTGGTTAAAAATTCTCTTCTTGATGGGAAAGGGGATTATTTTTATGAAGATTTCAGCAGACTTGAAACAATCCATTATGTAGAAAATCCATGGACAAGATATAATTCCATGGTCTGTGCATGCCCCTTAGCATTTAGTGGTCAGGTGCATACCAAGACTTATCAGACTCTATTCAAATCTTGGATTCACAAATGATAAGAAGATTTGGAGGACTTTTAGAAGTTTCCCAGAAGAATCGTTAAAGCAAACATAAGTATTAGAAAATAACAAGTCTTTAAAGTTTTAGAGTAGTTGTTTTAGCTGGAGGACATATATTTGAAGTGAATTTAAAACTGCAGATATATTAAGGGATCTTTCTTATGTTCCTCATTTCCTGTTGGGACAAATTGCCTTGACAATACTGCATGTGTATTTGTGGGAAGGTGAAAGGATCTCTTTGTGGTGAAATTTTCAGAGCAAGTGTTTACAGAAGGCTGTGTAAGTCACATTGGACGCCTTCCTGGAATAAAGTAAATAGGTGATAAATGAAACATTCTGGGCCTAAATTATTTTGAAATTAATTATAATTTTTTCCTTTTACCTTGTAAGAAAATTTGAGAATTTATTCTATGGGAAAAAAACATTTAAAAATATTGACATTTTCTGTTCTGCTTATTTGTTTTCTATAAATTTATTAGAAAATAATATCAAAATTTGGGGGCAGTCATTTTAGCTGGAGAACATACAATTCATAGTATTTATATGCTCATACACATTAGTGGACAAATAACATATTTGCATAAAAGATTTTTTGGTAAATGAATTTTTGTATCCTGTTGAATGTTAAGGTACTATGGGTAAAGCGTAGATTTTTTTCAGATTGAATTTTTTTTAAATCATAGAACATATTAAAAATATAATGACACTTGAAGAGTCTGTTCAACATGTGGTCATGACTGCTATTCAAGAGGTAAGTTATATCATATTCACGTAAGTATAAAAATCTTGAACTGTGTTATATAAAAGTTATAAATTTTGCGGGTGTTTGTATTTTTTCTTTTATAAACTCACCCTTTCCAGTGGTTTTACTTAGTCTTCTTAGTTTTTCTCCCAAAATATCATAAAAGACCTTAAGCCTAATTTTAGCATATCTGATTCTAAAAGCTGGTTGATAAATTAATGTTGTCAGGGTCTTTTAAATAACTTCCAGGAGAAGCAACCTTTGTGCAGATGGAAATTTTAATTACTTTCCTGACATTGTAGTTCATGTATACCATCTGTAGTTTGAGAATATTAGATTCATGAGCAAATATGGTAGTATTCAAGTTTTGGAGCCAAGTAGCCAAGGAATTAAGTGATCCTGATTATCTCAGGAGAGGCAAAAAATTCAGGATTCATGGGTCCAGTGTTTATTCTTTATCAGGCTAAAAGGCACAGATAAGGTGGAGTGCAAAGGAGATTAGAGAGAAAATAGAAGAAAAACACACTTTGGAAGGGGCTTAATCTAGGGGAAGATCACCCAGGGCTTCAGTAGCCTCCATATAGTCAGAGTTTGCATAAATAAGTCTGCCTTGCATGTGCAAAAAAGGTACTTTTAGAGGACCCTTCTTTACTTTTAAAATGACTTCTAAAATTAAGAATTTTGCCATATTACTCATTTAAAGGTTGTATTTTAAAAGTGTCAATTTATGCTACATAAAAATTGATTTTCAAAAGTTATTGTTCAGTTAATGTGTTCAATCTTATTCAGCAATTTTGGAACTTGTAATTTTTTATTACACAAATATTTTGAATATGTCTACATATTTCAAACACAATTTGTTCCTAATATCCTCATTAATATTCTTGAACATTATTATTTAATTAGCTCTCTAATAAAATTTTTATTTGGATAGTGTTCTAAGGATCTGCAAATTAAAGGGAAAAAAGCTAAATAAGAATCATTTTACTTTCCTTTTATATATTTTCCTTTAAAATATTATATTATTGTACTTATTTTTACTATTTTAATTTTCTAGTTGATGAGTAAAGAAATAATGAACTCTCCTACAAATGATGCTATTGGAGAATTAGAACAACAGGTGAGTATTTTAGCACATGAGGAAAATGTTCAGTGATACAAGTTCTTTCCCAATTATTTCCATAAGATTTATGTAGGAAAGCATGTTATAAAAATATTTTTTCACGGAACATAGTTTTTATGTATTTATATGCTCATATACATTAGTGGACAAATAATGTACTTGCATAAAGATCCAAACTAAATATTCTAATAAATTCCTTCATGAATGTGAATAGTAATGGTCTCTAGATTTTTTTCTGATCATTTTATAAGAGTTGAGTGTTATTGAATATTCATTCCTTCTGACATTTGTAATGCACATTTGGCTCATGCTAGATGGTGGTATAATTAAATAGTACACAATCTAAAAAATTCTGCTAAGTTTTAATTATAGTTTGAATAATAAGGTAGTATAATTTTTGTCACTCTTTCTATCCACTTTCCTCATATTGAAGAAATACCTTGAAGACTTCAGGTTTTGTTACAAGACAGTATACATGAGAAAAAAGCCCTATTCTCTTTTCATGTGTAACCCAATGGGTAAGAGAAGGGGCAAATACATCTTTAGACATTTGTTTATTTTTATTTATCTATTATAACATTGCTAGTCATTTCATGAAACATTTCAAATTTAATTATTTGATAAAATTTTTGTTTAAGTGTAAATATACTTTGTTCTTTCTGTTACAGAATTAAAAAAAATACCTCCTTAAAAAATTTTTAAATATTTCCCAAGGATTTACACAAAATTTTATTCTGTGGGATTTCAACTTTAAATGTTGATGTGACTGTGTATTATTTACACAGAGACGGCAAAATTGAGTAAATTTAAAAAAAAAACAAAACATTTCTAGTATCAGTGTGCTTATGTTGTAAGAATATTTTTTTCTATTTTTGTTAAACATGATTTCCTAAGAATTTGGATTCATATTTCAGCTTAAAAGGGCCTTGGAAGAACTTCAGGAGGCACTAGCAGAGAAAGAAGAGCTGAAACAAAGATGCCAAGAACTAGATATGCAGGTATGGACAAGAAATCTGATCAGAGCACAGTTCTTTCTTTGTTAATTAACTGGCAGCATGTTTTAGAAGTTGGGTTTCATTTTATGGAAGAAACATTAAAAGCATTTTTTACAAACTTTTGTATTCAAACATAAATATCTTAAATAATTTTCTCTGATAATTGAAAATCACTGGTCAATTTTTAAGAAAATCATTCTACTAATTAGAGATTTCAGCTATTTACATGAGGACTCAGTTGTGTATTTTATAAAATAGAAAAATTGCACTATTTGCTTCATAGTTGTTTTTAGATATTAAATGAGATAACTTATAGAAGTACCTATTAGTGCTAATTACTTATAGTATTTATAGTACTATTTATAGTAATACTTACTAGTAGTACCCCCAATAAATTAAAGTGCACACTCTTTTATTTATGTACACATACATATGTAATCTCTTATGCTTAGTTTGTTTTGCTTACATATATATCAATATGTATACATATAATTCTAGTACTCATAAATGAACTTGCTAGGAGCAGCAATAGTAGTTAAGGGGTAGACTGTCAAACCAGGCTATCTATTTTCAGAACCTGGCCATATTACCAGCTGATGTATGTCCTCAGACAAATTTCTTAATTTCTCTATACTTCAGTCCTCTTTTTGAGAAATGGAATCATGGTAGTATTTATCTCCCAAAGGGCTTTCAAGATTAAATGAACTAATATAAATAATCCTTAGGACCTGGCACAGAAGAACTATCTCTATGTTTGTGTTTATTGTTATTCTGTGAAAATACAAATATGAAAGTTGTGCAGTAAGACTAAAAAAAAAATGTTTAGAAAAGATTAAGTGTTAGGAGAGAGAAGATGGAAGATCAGAGAAAGGAAGCACTTCTGTAGTTCCCAGCACTAGACTTAAGACTTACAAAGTAGGAAGACTAATTCTAAGTGAGGTGAGTAGCTAAGGAAATTCATTGAAACTTAATAATAAACTGTAAAAAAAAATTCATAGAGCACCAAAAATTGATATATATATAATAATATATTTGTAAATATATTAAAAAATATAATAATATATTTGTACTAGTTTGGTTTCCAGAGGCGGCAGCTGAGCAGAGTGGGGAGTGGAGACAAAGGAAACAAAGTAGATAAATTAAAAAATAAAAACACTGGCTTGCGGAAACCCGTGGATTAGAGAAGAATGCTGATTTTAATGGACATGGTGTTGGTAGGTTAAGCTTAGGGAAAGGGAATCCAAAATAGATCACCCCAGGGGCGAGAAGCATTTTGTAGCACAGAAAATGTTGGTGAGTGTATGTAGCTTGTACATCTGTGAGCAGACATGGGACTGGGAATTCATAAAGGAAGTACCAGTAGCTGAGTAGAAAATTCCCAGAGGGTGCTCGAACCAGAGAGTCTTTAACAGGCACAAAGAAAATTTTACCTGGGCCATTCATCCTTTGGGTTCCAAGAGAGAAAGCTCCCATTGTTGCTCACACCCCATAAGAGCTAAAGGGAAGATACTAAAAGGAAGAATTTTACTGGAGGCACCCGAAATTTAGAAGTCCAACCAAGAATGGCAGGTCCTCAGAAATAGGGGGCATGGATCAAATCTCAAATACCTACCTACAGCATTCCAAAATTTTCCCAGATCCAAACCCTGACTTTTAGAACTTTAAATTTAGAGTTCTGCCTATCATCTACACTGCAGGATTACACCTATAGAGGAACCCCAAAACAAATCCCCAAAGTTCCAAAATAGAGGAAGTTCAACAGAAGAGTAATCTATTAAATGAGAATCAAGGCAGTATTAAATATAGCAAAAAATCAAAATGACAGGAAACCACAAACACATACCTGTACTAACTGAATGTTAATAGTCTCAATTTCCCAATTAAAAGACATAAATTAGCAGAAAGGATCAAAAAAAAAAAAACAAGATATAACTATATGCTTCTTGCAAGAGACTTGGGCAAAAACGCTCACAAGCTAAAGATCAAAGGATGGAAAAAAATACTCCATAGAAATGAAGTCTGAAAATCACCATACATACCTATTCCCATATCTGACAAAGCTGATTTCAAACCAAACAATCAGAAGAGCCAAGGCCACTACATTCTGGTAAAGGGATCAATTTTTATAACAAGAAAATATAATGATAGTAAATACATATGCCTTGAATGTCAGCACACCCAAATACATAAAACAAAATAAAACCCCTTGACATTAAATCTCAATAAACCTAACACAACGATATTGGGTGATTTCACACACATTTTTCACCAATAGTTCATCAAAACGTAAAATTAATAAAGGCATTTTCAACCTAAAGAAAAGTATAAATCAAATGAACCTAGTAGACATCTATAAAATATATTACCCTAAAACAGCTGACTTACCTTCTTGGTAGCTCAGGGAACTTATTTAAAAACAGACCATATCCTAGGTCATAATGTCATTCTTAGCAAATAATAAAATACATCAGTATAATACTATGTATCATATTGGAGCATACTGGAATGAAACTAGAAGTCAACAGCAAGAAAAATAATAGAAATCACATAAACACATGGAGATTGAACAACACTCTGAAGTGAGAGTAGAAATTGAGAAATCTTAGAAACAAGAATGGAGATAAAATGTATCAAAATCTCTAAAACAGTATAAAGAGCAGTTCTGAGGTAAATTTCTAGCATTGAGTGCCTCCATAAACAAACTTTGTTCTCCCTCAAGACCTTAAAAAGAAGACTAACACAAAATCATTAGAAGACAGGAATCTTGAGATTTGGAAGATGGCGGCGAGGGGAGTGCATTACCCCCGTGTGCTGCTTCACTGTGTGGGAGTATGACAAGTCAGGACGGCTAAAGGATATCTTGTTAGGAATTTCCAGCAATAGTGGGGTGCTCCGGAACCTGGAGGAAGGATTTCCATCGCACGAGGATCGGCTACGGGGACTCAAACGCGAGAGGTTTGTCGCACGGAGGGTAACTGCTTATTCAGCAAATCGCCCCGCGGCGAAAGTCTGCAGTGTGCGCTGGGATAGAGACGCAGGGTTACAGCGCTGCAGTTTCTGCCAGCCGCGCAAGCACCGTACTCAGGGCTGAATTCTGGGTTCCAGACGGGGTAAGGAAGCGGTCCTGCTTGGTTCTACACACCGGTCAGTCCACAGAGGAGGCCAGCAGCCACCATCTTGGTAAACTGACGTCACGTCCCCTGTTTTCGACTGACCGCAACTCATTCAGCCATAGATCAGGTAATTCCAGGCTACAATTCGCCTGTGGCTTGCAAACAGATTGCTAGGGTTCTGCGCCTGGGTGCTTCTAAGAACCTGAGCCTATCGGAGCGAACGCCGAGCGCGGGGCGCCCGAGTTCCGGCTCCCGGAATCGCCCCGCGGAGGCTGCTTCATGAACCCTG
>NW_026000082.1:6794287-6833418 GCF_001458135.2 Marmota marmota marmota | reverse complement strand
TGAAAAAAAAAAAGACAGGAATCAGTTAAGATCAGGGACAAAATTAATAAAATTGAGAATAAAATAATATACAGGATCAGTACAACATAGAGTTTGTTCTTTGAAATGATAAATAAGATTGATAAACCCTTAGCCAGACTAACTGAAAAAGAAGACCCATATAAAAATAAATTGTAGATGAAAAAGGAGATCACCACAGATACTTCTGAAATCCAGAGGCTTATTAGAAACTTTGTAGAAAATTTATACTCCAATAAACTGCAAAACCTAGAAGACAAATTTCCAGATATATGAACTGTCCAAATTGAACCAGGAAGATATAGAAAACCTAAACAGACCAGTATCAAGAAATGAAATTGAAATAGCAATTAAAAGCCTTCCAACAAAGAAAAGCCCAGGACCAGATGAATTCTCAGCAGAGTTTTACCAGATCTTTAAAGAACTAATGCCAGTTTTCCTCATATTATTCCATGAAATTGAAAGGGACGGAACACCTCAGGTACGTTCAATGAGTCTAGTATAATACTATTACCAAAACCAGATAAAGATACATCAAGGGAAGAAGACTACAGACTAGTATGCCTGATGAACATAGATGAAGAAATCCTTTATGAAAGCTGCATTCAAAACAAATCAAGAAGATAATGCACCATGATCAAGTGGGTTTTATCCCAGGGATGCAAGGTTGGCTCAACATACTCAAGCCAGTAAATGTAGTTTACCACTTAAACAAAATTAAGGGCAAGAAACACATGATCGTTTCAACAGATGCAGAAAAGACCTTTGATAAAATTCAGCACTCTTGATGGTAAAAATACCAGAAAAGCTAGGGGTAGAAGGATATTATCTCAACATTATAAACACTAGTTATTATAATGCCAAAGCCAACATCATACTGAATGGAGAAAAAATGAAAGCATTTCCTGTAAAATTAGAAACAAGACAAATATGTTAACTCTCATCACTTCTATTCAATATAATTCTCAAAACATTAGCCAGAGCAATCAGGCATTAGAAGGAAATTAAAGGATGCAAATAGGAAAAGAATAAGTCAAACTGCCTGTTTGCTGATGACATAATCCTTTATCTAGAACAACAAAAACTCTACCAGAAAACTTCTAGAGCTTATAAATGTAGGATACAAAATCAACACCCATAAATGAATAGTTTTTGTATATTCTACCAGTGATTGAGCCAGGAAAGAAATCAGGAAAACCATCCTGTTCACAATAACCTCAAAATAAAATAAAATTCTTGGGAATTAATCTAACTGATGAGGTAAAAGATCCCTACAATGGAAATTATAGCACACTGAAGAAAGAAATTGAAGATCTTGAGAAGATGGTAAGACCTCCCATGTTCTTGGATAGGCAGAATCAATATTGTCAAAATGGCCACAGTACCAGAAGCAATATACAGATTCAATACAATCCTCATCAAATATAAATGACATTCTTCATAGAATTAGAAAGAAAGATCCTTATGTGGAAGAAGTAGAGACCCAGAATAGCAAAACAATACTAAGCAAGAAAAGTCATGCAGGGAGCATTGCTATACCCTATCTGAAATTATACCATAGAGCTATAGTAACAAAAACAGCATGGTATTGGCATCAGAGTAGACTTGAAGACCAATAGAACAGAATAGAAGACAGACAAACCCACATACTTATAGCCATCTGATACTTGACAAAAATGCCAAAAATATATTTTGGAGAAATTACAGCCTTTTTAACAAATATGATGCTGGGAAAACTGGATAACTATATATAGAAATGAAATTAGGTTCCTGTCTCTCACCCTGCACAAAATGGATTAAAGACTTAGGAATTAGACTAGAAACATTGCAACGGCTACAAGAGAAACATAGGGTCAACACTCCATCATATTAGTGTTGGCACTGACTTTCTTAATAAGACCTCCAAAGTACAAAAAATAAAACCACCATCAAATTATTGTTATTATTTATTTTTTTTTATTGGTTGTTCAAAACATTACAAAGCTCTTGACATATCATATTTCATACATTAGATTCAAGTGGGTTATGAACTCCCATTTTTACCCCAAATACAGATTGCAGAATTACATCGGTTACACATCCACATTTTTACATAATGCCATATTAGTAACTGTTGTATTCTGCTACTTTGCTATCCTCTACTATCCCCCCTCCCCTCCCCTCCCATCTTCTCTCTCTACCCCATCTACTGTAATTCATTTCTCTCCTTGTTTTTTTCCCATTCCCCTCACAACCTCTTATATGTAATTTTGTATAACAGTGAGGGTCTCCTTCCATTTCCATGCAGTTTCCCTTTTCTCTCCCTTTCCCTTCCACCTCAAGTCTCTGTTTAATGTTAATCTTTTCCTCCTGCTCTTCCTCCCTGCTCTGTTCTTAGTTGCTCTCATTATATCAAAGAAGACATTTGGCATTTGTTTTTTTAGAGATTGGCTAGCTTCACTTAGCATAATCTGCCCTAATGCCATCCATTTCCCTGCAAATTCCATGATTTTGTCATTTTTTAGTGCAGAGTAATACTCCATTGTGTATAAATGCCACATTTTTTTAAATCCATTCATCTATTTAAGGGCATCTGGGTTGGTTCCACAGTCTAGCTATTGTGAATTGTGCTGCTATGAACATCGATGTGGCAGTATCCCTGTAGTACGCTCTTTTAAGGTCTTCAGGGAATAGTCCGAGAAGGGCAATAGCTGGGTCAAATGGTGGCTCCATTCCCAGCTTTCCCAGGAATCTCCATACTGCTTTCTAAATTGGCCGCACCAATTTGCAGTCCCACCAGCAATGTACAAGAGTACCCTTTTCCCCACATCCTCGCCAGCACTTGTTGTTGTTTGACTTCATAATGGCTGCCAATCTTACTGCAGTGAGATGGTATCTTAGGGTGGTTTTGATTTGCATTTCTCTGACTGCTAGAGATGGTGAGCATTTTTTCATGTACTTGTTGATTGATTGTATGTCCTCCTCTGAGAAGTGTCTGTTCAGAAACTCTTTTATTTGTATCTGAATCGCTTAGAACTATACACGACAAATAATAGTCACTGATTCCTTACATAATAAGCATGGATGCATGCTTTGAATTTAGAAACAGAAAGTTGTGTGTTTACATTGTCCACCTAGAGACAGTTTCCTGGCCTGCCTTTGTATTTCTCATTTAGAAATATTAAAAAGTGAACTTAGGTACAATGCAGTTTTATTGAGTTTATTATATTCATGAATTAGGCAGCTCCAAACCAGAGTGGTTTGGACCCTCCACTTAGGAAACAGTTGGAAGACATTAATAGGGTTACTGCAGAAATAAAGCAAAGATAGGTTATAGATACATGGTTGCCTTATTTGGTTGAAAGTCCCTGGTTGTATAATTTTAATCTTGTTGGTTCTTCGCATCAGTTGAGCTTAAATACTGTTAAATACAGCATTTGTAAGAAATAGCTCAAGGTAAGTTGCACTTACATTTGCAAATCAAACAAAGTTTAGATCACTTACAAAGCCTAACTGGTTTTGTCTGTTGAGGGATTTTTCAGGCTTAGTCTCCATTTTAATAATGTAACAGAGATCAGTGTTTGTAACTTGCCTATATGGTATTTAATGCAATCACTTGATTTAATTTCCATTTTAGTTCACTGTTTCTATATGTCATCTCATTCACTTATGGAATTGGTTGTACCTATTGAAAATATAAATAGCAAACTTGTCCAATAATATTATGGATGTTAGTGATAATGGGACACCTTTTTATCTAGTTCTTGGTAAAATGTATGTAAAATTCTGGGCTTATGAAAAGTCATAGCTGTACGTAAAAAATTTTTAAATAGAAAAGAATTAGAACCAAGAGAAAAAAAACATGCTTGTTTTAAAGGAGTTTAAAACATGTATCAGGTACTGACATTTTTGTAGTTCTGCACTTAGACATTTTATTATTCATTTTAAATCATAAACACAAAGTCTCTGTACAAATGGAAACAGTTAAGCTTTTTGGTATTGGTTCATCAACCAAATATACTTGTTTCCTGAATATGTGATATGTGATTGATTATTTTTCACTATGAACCCCAGATGATAACTTTGCATAGGTGAAAGCATTTTGAAAGTTAATTTTGACTTAAAAAAGGGACAGATTAATGTTTTGAAGTTGGATTCACGTATTAAATTTTAGAGATTTAGAAACATTTTATTTCCAAAACTGAGACAGGTATAATATTCTAAAAGAATCCTTACTGTATACTGCATATGTGTACTAATTTGATTTCTTTGTTTTTCCCAAACTTCCTAGACTCAGAATTTCAGAGTTGAAAGTATTCTAAGAAATCATCTAATCTGATTAGTCAAGCTGTTTCATGACCTTGTCAGAATTAGAATCAAGAACTCCCAATTCTGTGAGTTTTGTTGTTGTTGTTATTGCTGCTTATATTTATGTATTTGGTTTTTAGGTGACTGCACTTCAAGATGAGAAGAATTCACTGGTTTCTGAGAATGAGATGATGAATGAAAAACTTGACCAGTTGGATGGCTCTTTTGATGATCCAAATACGATGGTTGCAAAGAAGTATTTTCATGCACAATTACAACTAGAACAGTTACAGGAAGAGAACTTCAGGTAGCATTTTTAGTAGAAATTATTTTATAGAGTTCTTTTAATTAAACTAGTAGCTAAAAATCATATCAACTAATTATTAGTATATTAAGCATGTTTAAGACACTGATTAAGCTACTAAAAATACCAAGTGGTTCCTGCCTCACTGGACTTATTGATAAGCAAGTAAATTATGTAAAACAATGCAAAGATACAGGACAAATGAAGGCCATATACCACCCAATAAGAGTTCAAGAGAGTGAATAATGAAGCTTGGAAGAAATAGGGAGTTTCTCACATAAGAGAGGTAATCTGATAATGAGTGGAAAAAATATAAATCTTAAATGCTTCTTACTTGAACATTAATATTATTTCTTTTAAAAATAGAGTTCTTACCTTTAATAAACATTGATTGTTGCTTGTGTGCTTACCACTGAGTCTTGCACCATGAGATCTTAAAGACAGACATGCTAATTTTTTAAATATTTTTTTATAGTTGGACTCAATACCTTTATTTTATTTTTATGTGGTGCTGAGGATTGAACCCAGGGCCTCACATGTGTTAGGTGAGCAGTCTACCACTGAGCCACAACCCCATCCCCCAAACATGCTAATTTTACCATACAATTTTTTTTTATATCATTTCAAACTTGCAAAAAAAAGTTGCAATAATACTACAACAAAGAACTCTGCTTTTACAGTGTTTTATATTTGGAGTTTTACAGTTTTCTCTATTTGCTTTAGCAGTTTCTCTATTTATATAGCTAAACGTTTTTCTGAATCATTTGACACTAATTTGGAGACATGCCTCTTTATTTCAGTGTGTATTTCCTAAAAACAAGGACATCCTCAGTATAGGAAATTTGTCACTGATTAAACATTATCTAATCCGTATATTGTATTCAAATTCCATCAATTGTTTCAGTGTCCCTTATAAAGTTTTTTTTTTTTTTTTTTTTACCCCTTCTTTGAAATCTAATCCAGAATTATGCATTCTATTTAGAAATGGACTCTTATTCAGAGGACTGTAAATCCATTACTATCATCACTTATTTCGAGGGTCAAATTTTCCCAGATTTGGTCAGTGAAAAGCCTTTCAACTGGTGATTTTAGCCTTTCAACATATCTTTTTTTTTGAGCAGTTTGTTACTTTCTGATATCACAAAGTTTTCTACACACATTGTCATTAATTTATTGCAGTCTCCTCAGAAGTTAATATTTGACCTCTTTACATGTCAACTATTTTTTAAAGAGTGAATTTATCTTATGCATTTTTCTCTTCCTCTTTTGAAATTAAAATTTCTGTTAGACTCTATAGAGATTACTAAGCACATGTTTTGGAAGTGTAAATGAAAATTCAGAACATTAAACTTACTTTTCATGCCTGTTACAAATTTAAGAGCCCCAAATACCTTATTCCTTCAATCTTTCCTGTTTTGAATGTGGAATTTAAGTATGTCATGTCATGTCTCAGTAGGAAGACAATTGATGGAAATTATAAATATTTATAAAATATTATATTATAAATGATTATATTACAAATAATCACTTATTTTCTTTGTGCAAGGCTTGAAGCTGCAAAAGATGATTACCGTGTTCACTGTGAAGAACTTGAAAAGCAATTAATTGAATTTCAGCATAGGAATGATGAATTGACTAGTCTTGCTGAAGAAACAAGAGCCCTGAAGGATGAAATAGATGTTCTTAGGTATGGCAGGCCTAAATATATTTATGTTAATTCTAAGTTTTTAGCTAATGTGAATATTCCATGCTTTAATCAGAAATTCTTAAAGAGTTTTGCCAATGTATAAAATGTTGAACACTTTTTATTCATGTTTCTGGTCTTTACTTCCTTTATGCTTTCTGGAATTGTATTTGAAAGATAATGTTCAACTCTTGTTACAACAGTTTCACATTAGAACCTATAAACCCAAAATTTTCTCTGAAGATTTTGTAAATGATCCATTTAGCTTAAACTGGTACCCATTTTTGTATTTTGAGAAAATTTTTTTTAGGAAATGTCTTTTCACAATATTTTCAGATTTGATGAAATATAAATATAGAAGAGGAACCTAACATTTATTTCAAGGATTGTCTTGGGCAATATTTTATAATATGTATTTATATTATAAAATATTTTTATATTTATATAGACTTTTGCCTATGAAATGTTACCCAATGAATAGGTGGTCCACATGTTCTGCATATTTTCTGTTGATTTCTTAATTAGCTTTTTTTTTTTGCAGCTCTTAATAACATTTGAAACAAAATCTTTAGAACCATTAATTTTGACAGTGTTAGTGACTTGATTTGGTTTATTTATCTTTGCTACAGCCTGGTTAGTCCACTAAGTGTAATTCCAAGGAAAGTATTTTTCCAGACAAATTCATAAATTGACTTATCTTCCTAAGTTTTTCAAACACTGAAAATAAGATGATACTAAAACAAAGCAAGGTTTTTCTGTAAGCTACAGAATAGTTTAGAATTGTTTTTACTATATGTACAAAGCCCTTCTTTTTTTTTTTTTTTTTTTTTTAATATGAGGCTAAAAACAGTTTGGTGGTAACTTAATGTGTCACATTTGAAGCATTTTTACTTTTGATGCCTTAATAACAAAAAGATTGAACAGTAAATGGTTTTAGACCCAAGTCTTGGTTAAAGCTTGGAAGATTCATTTTACAACCAGAATAAAATTGCTCTGTGTATATGCTACTCTTTAATTTGGATTGCTTTTTCTTTATTACTACAGGGCTACTTCTGATAAAGCAAATAAACTAGAGTCAACAGTTGAGATATACCGTCAGAAACTACAAGATCTAAATGACCTTCGCAAGCAGGTTAAAACTTTACAGGAAACAAACATGATGTATATGCATAATACAGTCAGCTTGGAAGAAGAATTAAAGAAGGCAAATGCAGCACGCACACAATTAGAAACGTACAAAAGGCAGGTAAGAAAATATCTTAATTTTTAATTGATAAAATTGAAAGAATTCAACTTCACTATTCCATTTCATCTTTAAGAATGATACAAAAGTTAAGCATTGCATACAATAAGCTATGTACTTCAGTGACTTTCTTCTATATGTAATTTTAATATCAAGGTTGATAGCCGAGTTTGACTTCTCCAGGTCCTTCGCCTTCTTATTGCCTTCCAAACTTATTTTTGCTAACGTATTTGTTTTTGAGATGTTACGGTTTATTAATGTTTCTAGTAAACATTGACAGATGCTTAGAGGATGGTAGAAAATGCAGCTGTGACCTAAAATATTCTATTCTGCTATTTTCAAATAATCTAGACAAACATTAGGATGTAGGCTACTGTTTAATATTGTGTCTTAATTATTATTTTGTATTTAACATTAATTCTTTTATACAGTTACTATTTTCCAAATACTTATAGAATATAATTTTAATACATACATTTTATTTTTAATCAGTTCATTTACTTTTAAACACTATGAATATTTTATACTCTTATTTCTTTCTTGATTTCTGACAAAAGATTCAGGACCTTCACGTTAAACTTTCCTCTGAATCCAAAAGGGCAGATACACTAGCATTTGAAATGAAGCGGCTTGAAGAAAAACATGAAGCTTTACTTAAGGAAAAAGAGGTAATCATAAACATATTTGATAAGGATATAGCTTAGTAGCTAGAGTGCTTGCCTCGCATGCACAAGGCCACGAGTTCAATCCCCAGCACCACACACACAAAAAAGGAGTATGTTATTCTTTTTTTAGCTTTTTAACTACCCATTCTTAGAATGATAACAATATCTACTTGTTCTATTTTTCTTGAAATTATATACATATAGAAAAGTCTTGTAAAAATGATTTCACTTCATTCAATTTTTAAACAATTTATTTATTTATTTATTGGATACTGGAGATTAAACTCAGACACTTGACCACTGAGCCATATCCCCATCCCTATTTTGTATTTTATTTAGAGAGAGAGTCTCACTGAGTTGCTTAGTGCCTCGCTTTTGCTTAGGTTGGCTTTGAACTCACAATCTTCATGCCTCAGTCTCCTGAGCCGCTGGGATTACAGGCATGCACTACCATGCCTAGCTACATTTTATTTTTGTTAAGCATTTACAAAATGTGTATAGATTATTGGAATTCAGTGTGACATTTCAACATGTGCATACAGTGTGCACTAATCAAATTGAGCCTCCTTTAATTCACTCCCCAAAATTATCCTAATTAATATTCTACATTCAAGTCTACTATTTTAACTACCACATATGAGAGAGAATGTGTGGTACTTCGTCTTTCTGTCTGGCTTATTTTACTTAACAAAAAATGTCTTCCACTTTCATCCATTTTGCTTCAAACGGCATTCATCTGTATGGCTAAATAACATTTCATTTTTTTTTTAATCCATTTATCTAGTGATGGGCACATAAATTGATTCCATATCTTAGCTATTGTAAATAGTGCTACATTAAACATGAAAATATAAGTATCTCTATCTCTTTGGTATGTTGATTTCGTTTCTGTTGGATATGAAGTGAGTAGCTAGATCATATAGTACATCTATTGTTAGTTTTTTCAGGAACCTCCATGTTATTCTCTATAATGTTGTATTCATTTACATTCCCAAAAAAAGTATGTGAGTTCCTTGTTCACATCCTCACATGTTATTTGGGTTTTTTTTTCCTTGTTTTTTTTTTCTTTTGTTTGCTTTGTTTTATTGTGAATAATATCTGTTCTAACAGGGTGAGAGGATATCTCATTGTAGATGTTCTCCATGATTACTAATGCTGTAGAGTATTTTTTTCATGTATTGTTGGCCATTTACATTAATTCTTTTGAGAAATGTCTATTCAGATCATTTGCCTATTCCATAAATTAAGCGTTTTGGTTCCTAATATATTTCTGGATATTAATCCTTTGTTACATGAATACTTGGTGAATATTTTCTTCCAATGTGAAACTATTTTGGGATATTAGGTTGCTGTGAATTTTTTCAGTAAATTTCCAAATGGGTTTTATGGTATAGTTTTATGGTATAGTTTTGATAAAGTGTATAGTGCATCAGAACACAAGGATTTCATTTTCCTATAGGTCTCAAAAGAGTGGGGTCCTCCTTGTAGTTCTGGCAATTGTATTGAATAAACCAGGGTATATGGAATACACCCCTCTGTGATTATACACCTTAACAACTGTATATACTCTAAAAGTTATGGGAGTGATTTAGATTAGGATCCTGCATAGATGTGGTGTCCACAGCCTCTGTGTTAATTGTTTTTGCTCTAAGAGTATATTTCCATGAATGGGCCTGAGGGCTCTCCCTGCCTTTCCTTGCCTGGTTGTTAAGTTTGGGGGTTTTGTCTCTTCTATTCTTTGTATTAAAATGTCACTGAAGTTTGAGCATGGTTAGCTTGTGTGTGAAGCAAGGTGAGCTATCTCTTGGCTGGGTTTAACTCTGTAGCAGTGTTTCTATCCTGTGAATTTGTTGTATCCCAGTAGATTTCCAGGACCTCACAGAAGAGAGGGAAACAATAGCAAGAACAGAAGCAAACACTATATAGCATTAAAATAAACACCCAGTGTCTGCTATGACATCTACAAAACAATGAATTTACCACAAAAATAGGAATGGTAGAGTCAGCAGTTGGCAAAAACAAAATTAATAAATATCCATGAACTAGATCTGGCATTAAAGTAAATATCATATCAGCTATGCCATCCAAGGTACTATAACTGCAACATCAGGGGTTGTAGGGCAGGAATGTATAAGCCAATTAATTCTAAACTATGGGAAAAATACATTAAGAGAAAAAATAATAATAGGATGCTAAAAGAAAGGTTAGAATGTTCAAAATATAAAAAGAAGAAATGTAGCAAGTGATGGCTACAAAGGAGGAAGAGAAAAAAATGAAACAAGGGAGAAAGAGAGAACAAAAGAATTTGGCTATTAGAGGGAGAAGGAAGGTGAGAGAGAAACAAGATAAATAAAAGCAAAATAAACAAAGACCCTGAACCTCAAAGACAAGACAAAGAAAAAAATCACTAAAAATGAGAAAAGAAGAAACAAACATGTATAAATACATATATACACATATATACATACATATATGCATACATGCACATATATGCATGCACACAATAAGGTATATATACACACATCCATGAACCAACAGGAAGAACACCCAAAAAAAAGGTAGAAAAAGATTTTAATGAAAAATTAAAGAATTGTCTCCACTGAGGTGTTCATAACTGTCAGTGAGGATGAATGATTATGCCTGATTGTCCTTCTTTCCATATCTTCTTGTTTTTGTGTCGCTCACCAAACTGCCAGCTTACAGTATGGCTTAAAATGGAAGCTGGTTAAAATAGCTTTCAATTTCTCTTACAAGTATAAGGTAGGACAAAATGGGAAGTGCTTTGGTTTGTAGATTTTTCTGGACAGACCAGAACAAAGTACTCTGAGGTGGGGCTGCTGCAGAGTTCTAGAAGGGAGTTCCAGTTGCTGGGGTTTAGCTCTGTTTAAGCCTTAGGGTCTTTGTTAGGTGGTGTCTGCTCTGGAGAGATTAACACATCCCTAGGACAGGCAGATACCAATCTCTTCTGGGAATCTGGCTCTCAGCAACCATCCAGGAATTCTGCTGTCAAGAAAAGGGTGCTAGTCCTCCACAGTTCTCAAATAATACCTTGCCCACAAAATGTGGCTTTCCCAGGATTAGTCCCTGAGTGTAATCAGTCACCCATTAGTTTCTTAACCATCTACAGTTGGTCACATGAACTGCCAGACTTAAAGTGAATACTACTTACCTACATAATCTCTGACTTGAATCCCCTTGGGTACAATCTGTGCCTGTTTCACTCACATTCTGCTAACTGTACCCTAGGCCACACATTAGGTGCTTACCAGGACAGTATGGCAGTGTTTGCTATGATCTCCCAGGCTCTTGCAGCAGTAAGCTGCCTATGGCCACCTCAGGATGGCTCCCTATCATAGCTCTTCAATTGCCAGTTGAGAAACACAGCACCTTTCAAATAGCATTTCACTGTGAAGCCTATGGATCTGTTAAGTTCAGTCTGCTTTTCTGTTTTAAGGATTTTATATGCCAGATTTCTCCATCATGTTTCTCTTTTTTGTGTTATCCCTCCTCTGCATGGTGAATTGGTACCACTGTTGCATTTGAATTGGTTCCAGTTATGTACTTATTTTTTGTTCAGCTCACCTAGATCTATGAGTCTCTAAGAGACTCTTACATTGAATTTCATTCAAATCCCTCTTTACCCACCTTGCTGAGAAGCAGCATTCCCACTGCTTGTATCTCAAGCTATAGAGCATTAAGGTATTGTGGCTTTCCTCTAATCTGGTATCTTGAATCTACAAAATTTGGAAACTTCAGAATTTCTAGTATTTTTTAAAATAATTTTTTACGCTCTGTTTGGTGAGATATTGTTGTGATTTCTTTTAATTCTGTGCACATAGTTTGCTTTAGTTCTTTGCATGTAATCATAATAACTCACTTGGTTTTGGTCTGCTATATCCCCCACTAGCTCATCTCATTGGCTTTTTCAGTTGACTTATTTTTCTTTCAGTGTAGAAGTTTTCCTTTTTCTCGGTGTATTTTTTTTAACTTTTGTTGAATATCTGACATTTGATATAATATTTTAAAATTGAAAATCATATTTCTCCCAATCTCAGTATTTGTTCTTGTTACTGTTTATTTTGTCTGTCTTTAATGATATTTTTTACTGATTTTATAATGTCTGTATTCTATGTAATGTGCAATCAGTGAAGTACCTGCTCAATTGCCACTATGGCTAGTTTATGACTGGTCAGGGATTATAATAGATGCCTTGAACCAATACTTTTCTCAGACTTTGTCAAAACATCCAGAATGTATATTGAAAAACATTTTCAGTGCTCATGAAATTTGAAATTCTGCCTTTGCCTTTAGGTGCTGATTGCACAGGGCCTCAATTTCAGTCAGAGCTGAGACACTGGGCTCTCTCTGGTATTTTCTGGGCATGTGCACATAGTTTTCCTCTTATATCACCAGGAACATGTCAGAACTTTTCATAGCATCCTATTGGGCATCATATTTCAAGATCTTTCTTATAACATTTTGGCTAGGTTCTTAATTATCTCCACCTTATATTATTAATTTTATTATGGTAATAAACAGTTGCTAGGGATTATGTTTGATGTATGTCATGGGAATACAGCTCTTCCTGTAGAATGGTAAGCACTGAATTGGGTCAAATAATGAAAATCCCTGCAAATGGGGCTTCTAGGAGCTGCAGGACAGGTAAAATAGTGATAATGCTCTGAGGATGATAGTTTTGTTTTATTTTGTTTTGTTTTTTAGAACCGAGGATTGAATCCAGGGGTGATTAACCACTGAGCCACATCTCCAGCCTTTTTTTATTTTTTATTTTTAGACAGTGTCTCGCTAAGTTGCTTAGGGCTTGCTAAGTTGCTGAGTCTGGCTTTGAACTTGCCATCCTCCTGCCTCAGCCTTCTGAGCTGCTAGGGCACCACTTGGTCTGGCATGATAGGGCTTTTTGAGAGGAGCTTCCTGTCTAATCTGCCTCTTCTTGACTACCAAAGAACCTGGTTTTCACAGATATAGGGATATGAGGGACTTCTGATTTTTGCAGCTACTCCACAGCTGGGGAGAGGGGATAGTGATAAGGCAAGTTAAAAAAGCAAAAAGCTTACCATTCTAATGAAGGTTTAGCATTTTTGTTTGTTTGTTTGTTTGTTTTATTTCCAAGGAACTTATTTAATCAGAATTTTACAGGACTCTAGAAACCTGAATTTCTAACAAATTTTTGATTAATAGTGTGATTTGGGGAAGCAATTTTAACCTTCATTTTGTGTCAGATCACGTAATACAGTAAAATTAAATTAAGTCATTTAATTAAACAAAAAAATCTTTATACAAATTATTAATACCTAAACACAATTTGGTTTGGAAAATGAAATCATACGAATATAGTTATATTCATAAGATAAGTGTGCTAAATGAAAAGCTATACAATAATGAGAAACATTAACAGGTCAAGTCCAAGTAAAAAGGAAGATACTCCTTTGAATTCCCATATTCATTGAGCATCAAAAGCCAATCTTTTGGTTCTTTTCTTGTACATTATTCAGTATCCACATTCTCTGCATCTGATTGTATCCCTGGATTTTTTTCATTTTCTGTGTGACATTCTCAACAGATAGATAATACCATTGGCTATTGCTTTAGAGGTTGAACATACTTTTGGGTGTCCATTCCTAGTACCTACACAACAGGGAGACTTTTCCCCATTTTTCCAAACAGAAACCCAATTGTCACGATGTCCTTAGCAAGTTTATTTTAATAAATACTCCTCAGATTATTTTAGGCCTTTGGTTTATTTTCCAGAACTCTGTAAAAGTTGATGAGGACAAGTTTTCTAGAGTTTCCATTGCATTTATGACAGCATATTTATAAAAATTCTCATACCTGTCCCTAGTTTTAATTTATAGATCCCAGTGATTCTTTTATTCAGAACATAAAAGTTCATCATTGGTGTAGCTCTAAAGTAAAGTAGTCAATGTCATGAATTACTAGCTGCTCTTCTTGGATAATAGTATTCTTCCACAAATTCATACTTCAGGATGCTACTTATAACTTTTTAAAATATAAGTTCGCAGTAAAAGATATACCTAGTCTACTGCATGTCTTATACAACAACCAGTTTAGATACTTGAAGTTATCTCACTTAGTATTCAAAACACATTTGCAAAGATTTTTTTTGGTGGGGTGGTACCAGGAATTGAACTCAGGGGCACTTGATCTCTGAGCCACATCCCCAGCTCTATTTTGTATTTTATTTAGAGACAGGGTCACACTGAGTTGCTTAGCACCTCACTTTTGCAGAAGCTGGCTTGAACAGATGATCCTCCTGCTTTAGCCTCCAAGGCTGCTGGGATTACAGGCATGCACCACCATGCCAGCTTGCAAGGATTTTTATATTGGTATTCCCATTTTGAAAATACAAAAACTAAAGTAAAAAATTAAATAACTTTATATCTAATACATCTAGGAAGTAGAGAGTTGGAATTCAAACTCTAATCTCTGAAGTTCATGCTCTTTTTATTACTTACCATGTATTTGCATATTTGTACTCTTACATAATTGCATTCATTTAGATCAAAGGTAAACTCTCTGAGGGGGAAATCACAAGCCTTGTGTTGTATAAAGGCTATTATGTGTGTGACTTATACAAGAGTAAAGGAGCCTCTTAAAGCTAAAACTATCACTTTTAATTAATAATTATCAAAATCACTTAAATTGTAAAAGACATAAAGAACTAGGTAAAAAGAAATACTTTGCTGATATTAACAATTCTTTCTTAGAGACTGATAGAGCAGCGTGATACTCTGAAAGAAACAAATGAAGAGCTTCGATGTTCACAAGTACAACAGGATCACCTAAATCAAACAGGTACATTTGGTTAGATTTTAATAAAGGTTTCTATAATGGTTGAAATACTGAAACATTAATTTGTTTTTGTTTAGATGCATCAGCTACAAAAAGTTTTGAGAATCTTGCTGCTGAGATTATGCCAGTGGAATATAGGTAAATTTATTTCTACTGATTGATAGACCATATTTAATATTAGAAATGTGGTTTCTTCCTTTCCTCCTTCCCTATTTCCTTCCTTCCTTTTTCTTCCTCTCTTTTTGTAAATCACTTGACCTTTGAAACTTTTCATTTTATGAGTCATAGAGTTGAAAATAACTCCTTCTTATCTATTTATTTAAACATTGTAATTTAGATTATTATTGCTGCCACAGCAATTTTAGAATTTATCACAAGTAAAATTGTACAAACTGGAAAAATAACAGTCTAGTTTTTATAACATAGGCTTTGTTTTGTTAAAATTATTTTTATGTTTTTAATTTGGAAATTTGTTTTTTGTTATTGTTATTTGGCATTGAAATCTATATAAGTGGAAAGAGAGGAATTATCAATAATAATAGAAGAATGAAGCAGAAGTTAAGCAATACAATATTTTTATGTTGATCTAACATTTAACTTTGACTTGTACTGCTGTGTTTACTTGTAGACATTTGACTAATCTTTAATTTTAATGGTTTTCTTTTTCTTTTGGTAGCAATGGATTTATTACTTCAAACTCAATTTATTTTTTGTTTAAATCATTTTGAGATATAATTTATCCATTTAAAATATGCAGTTCTGTGGGGTTTTTGTTATATTCATAGTTGTCACTATCATATTGTGACTCTCATCACTGTAACTATCTAATTTAAAACATGTTGAATATCCCCCAAAGAGACCCATGCTATTAGCAGTCATTCTCCATTCCTGACCCCTTTCAAATCTAAGCGTATCTTTATGGACATTTCATATACATAGAATTATACAGTAGGTAACTTTTGTGACTGACTTTTGCTTAGCATCATGTGAACAAGGTTGTTTCAATTTGTTCAGAGTTTTATTTGTTAGAATATAGTCATGACTTCCACCTTTCTTACAAACTTTACTAGAAACTAACACACACTTTTTGATTATTAACATCCAGTTGTTTTGGAAAATGCTTTCAATTCATTTGTATTTACCTGAAAGTAACAAATCATAGTGAAATTTTATTTTGTCATCTGTTTAAACTTTCTAAACCAATAGTTGCTATACAACAGTTGCTTCCATAGCAATTTAAAAATTTATCAGAAGGAAAATTCAAAAAACTTGCTAAGTAACATATTATACTTTTAATAACATAACTTCTTATGAGGTGGTGAGGTCATGTGTTGTATCATAAAAAATAAATTTACTGTCTAACATTTATGCAACACAAAGTCACTTTAACTTTACAGGTATTTTATCATTTAAAGTCACAAAATTATCAGAAGACAAAATATGTTATAACTAAGAAACCTGTGATGGGAGAAGTAGTAAAGATGTAAAAATTAAGTTTCCTAGCATGGAGTCAATCGTTATGCTAAAATTAGTAATTTAATAAAGAATCACATAAGTTTGTTAGTTAGAATTATGGTACTGACATTTAGAAGAATCAAAATTGGGATTAATTGGAATTAGTTGTTTCAGGGGAGAAAGAGATTAGGAAATGAAGTAAATAGGAAACAATTACTTTTCTATTTAATACCAAATAAAGATTGCATTTGTGTTTTAATACCAAATTTGCATTTTAAAAATGTGTATTTAAATCCTTAAGAAGTTTTTTCAAGAAAAGACTTGAAACTGATTACCATCATAAAATTATACTTAAAAATTGTAGACAAACTATGTTCTTAAATCTATTGCTTTTCATTCATATATTTTTCTAAGAGTATAACATTTTCTTTCATGACTAGTTTCTAAATTATAAAAGTAAAATAATTCATACTATCTCTTGAGGATTTGCATATACAGCATAATAGTATACTGGTACCTTTAATAATTTACTACTTGTTTTGAGGCATGGTCTTGTAATAAACATAATTTTTAAAAAATCTTTCAGAAGTTTTAATCACATTTTAAAATGATAGCTATTGAGTAAACATGAATTTTCTCCCTTAAAATTAAAAGAATATAGGGACTAATACCTGAAATTTTAAAACAAATTTGCTTTCCAATATCAGGGAGGTATTTATTCGACTACAGCATGAAAACAAGATGCTTCGCTTGCAGCAGGAAGGTACTGAGAATGAGCGTATTGAAGAGCTACAGGAGCAGCTAGAACAGAAGCACCGCAAGATGAATGAGTTGGAAACAGAGCAAAGGTGACTCTGACTGCTCCTTTTTAACCTGAAGTCATGGTGATTTGGTTACCTAGCCATGAAATCTTGATTCACAGAAGTAGAAAATATTGCACTAGTTTAAGTAATTGGCATTATCTAGAAGTAGTTTGGGATTTTTGTTTATTGTTTTGGGTTTTTTTTTTTTTTTTTTTTGTCTTTCACCACTATTAGCTGCACTCTGAAAAAAATCAAGTGATCATTTTAATCATATTATTTTAAAACATGTGGATGATCCATTAATTGTAGCAGACTTGGTCAACCAGTTTGCTTATTTTTTAATTTCATTTAAATCACTTCAAATTGACCGGACATTTAACATTTGAATAAATGATTCATTAACTATTTCTGAGCAAGTAACTTAAACTCAGTTTCTCTAGCTATGAGTTGTTAGATTCCTGATAATGTATTTAAAACAAATGAGATACTTATCTAGTACCAATGATTGCTAAAAAATTAGTATAATTATAAAAAATATAATATTATATAAAGCTTACTATGTACCAGGTAATATGAGATCCATCTTACAACAGGCTGAGCAAAGAGCGCATCCGAGAACTGCAGCAGCAAATTGAGGACCTTCAGAAGTCTTTACAAGAACATGGCTCCAAGTCTGAAGGCGAAAGTGTAAGTAACTTACAAATTGTAAATAATTCTGCTCTGTGTGGATTCACTTTAATAGTTCCTGATGCCCAAATTAATTTTGAATTTGAAAGTGCCACCATTATCATTGAGGGTACCCTCAAATACCGTATATATCTGCATAACAGATGCAGTGATTTTGCCAATTTAGAGCCTATAAATTGATCATATATATTGTAATGTGATTTCTATCTGTCCTGCTTCAACAGCTATGCCTAAATTTGTGATAATTCTTGATTTGAGAGCATGCTATACTTGAGGCCTTCACAGTTCTGCCAGGATTCCAACAAGGCTGACCTGAATAAAGTCTAAATGAGAATAATTAGCAAGTCAGAATTAAGAAAACCTTCTAATAAGAACCTAGAGAACAAAAAAAAAAATAATGATTTCAACCAATGTGTATTCAAAAAATGGATTATACCAATCTCTGAAGGACAAAGACCTTAATGCAGTTTTGAAGACATCACCCCCTATTTCTTCCTTTCTTCTAAATTGACAGGCCTTGTTATTATCTACTGATGGCAGATTGTGTGAGGACAGAGATAAGAGGTCTTTAAAAGACCTCAGATTTAGCCTAACTCTCAATATATCTGCAGTTTTCCTGTAGTTTGATCTCTGTATGTGGAGAGGAAATAATGTTGAGAGAGAAATGTATTTAATTAAAAAGAAATTACAGAAAAGGTAGGGCTGGATGTGTGTTAGAGAGATATCTATTGATTGAGATTAGATAAAATGTTAACTGATTATTCCTGTTTTGCTGGGGGAGGAAATTGCAGAGTAAGTAGAGATGGAAAGGAAGATTGAAAGGGTTGTGTTTCCTTTCTGTCTTTTATATACTTTATATGATTTTCTCTTTTTTCCCTGGGGGCTTGGAAAATAGAAATCGTCTCATGCATGGCGGCATCTCATATGTGCATATATACGGTATCGTACCCTCTCTAATACAAATATTTTTAAGTCACATTAGGGAATACTTTTAAAATGGTATCTATTTGGGGGAGTTCATTTTGAATTTCAGTGTTTTAAATATTTTAAGTTTCTTCATCTTTCATTTTATATTTATTGGTGTCCACATTATACTTTACATTATGTATTTTTAACTCTGCAGCTATTCAGTTGAAGCAGAACTACTGTTACAACTTAAAGTACTGTTGATGAGAGGAAATTTTATGTTTTGAATTGTTTAAACAGTACCCATTTGCTTTATTTTTGTATTAATATTAAATTTCTTGTGTATATTTAGATGTATGAAAAATTTACCTTTGTCAAGATAGTCATCTTACAGCAGCTTTTTTTAATTTTATAGTCCAGCAAACTAAAGCAGAAGTTGGAAGCTCATATGTAAGTAAAACTAGTATTTAATTTCAAATATGAGAGGGGAAGGGTTGTTAAGCTTCTGAAGTTAATTTCCTTTTCTGAATTGGTGAATAAAGGGAAACATTCTGCTGCTGATTTTTCTTTTCATCAAAAAGTGAAAAGAAAAACATGCTAAAAGGCTCATCCTACCTGGCAACCATCCCAAACTTCTACATTTTTAAGAGTTTTTAAAATGAAACAACTGTCACAACTAGATTTTGTGGGTGTTTAACCTGTTAAATATTTCCTTTTACTTTCCTAGGAAGTGAGGGTGGCAAGAGAAAAATATTTAGCATTTTTGGTACCCACCATGTCTAGGCAGTCTACATACTCATGACAAACCATGTAAATAGGCAGGTATTTTTCCCACTTCCCAGGTGAGGAAACTAAGGATCAGATAGTGGCTTACCCAGAGACAACAAATATTTTGTGGCAGAGAACAGTTTTCATCCTTAGGTCTGTTTGACAGCTGGCTGCATCCTCTTTCTTAGGGAAAAACTAACAGAGGTCCATGAAGAATTACAGAAGAAACAAGAACTCATTGAAGATCTTCAGCCAGATATAAACCAAAATGGTAGGTATTTGGAAACATTCGAAGCAGACCATAATT
This sequence comes from Marmota marmota marmota, assembly GCF_001458135.2. Taxonomy (NCBI): domain Eukaryota; kingdom Metazoa; phylum Chordata; class Mammalia; order Rodentia; family Sciuridae; genus Marmota; species Marmota marmota. The sequence goes on along the minus strand of NW_026000082.1, from coordinate 6,813,460 downwards.
TAAGGGTTCGCCCTTTTTAGTTGAAAGATGCAAGAACTATTCATAAGTCTTTGCACAATGTGTAAATACAGACATTATGAGTAAGAACCATGATAATTTTAGTGCTGAGTTCATTAAGATATAATCAAATAAAAGCCAAAAAAAAGGTTAAATCTAATAAAATGAACTGATTGATATATAGGAGTATCAAACATTATAAAATATAATTAATACCATGTAAATATGAATGAAATGATTTCAAGCCAGATTAAAATGAACTTCAAAACATCAAATAGAAATAATTCCATATTTTCTCTTATGGTTGGGCTTAAATTTGAATGTATATTTGCTTATTGAAATTCTTGATCTAAAGGAGAAATATAGATTATAGTATAATAATGAATGATCAAGGATGTATTGGTTATAATTTCAAAAGTTTTAGATAAGAATTCACTATGAAGAAGAAATAAGGTTTTTCTCCTTTAAGTTCTCTTACCAGTTTTTAGAAAGTAAATTTGATAAATATATTTCTTATTTGAGGGTGGAGTATTTTAAATCCTAATAATTAGTCATGTTTCATTTTATTTTTACTAATAGTACAAAAGATCAGTGAACTTGAAGCTGCTCTTCAGAAGAAAGATGAAGATATGAAAGCAATGGAAGAAAGATATAAAATGTACTTGGAGAAAGCCAGAAATGTAAGTGACTTACCTTTCAGAGGTCCAGCCTTTGTGGCCCACCTTCTAATTCTTTTTCTCCTGATTATGCACTGTTCCTCTATCTGTATCATCAATTTGCTCTGCACAGTCTTGCCTTGCCTGTCAAGTTCCTGGAGTATCTCCATGTCAGTCCTCATACTCTTCAGTCTCATTCACTACTGTCAGACTAGCATCAGAAAACATAAACACATCACTTATAGGGACAGCTTAAACATTAATTGTAATGAACTCATTAGGGAATGTGACTACACTATTATATGGGGTGTTTAGCATTTAATAAGATAAACCTAGAATGTTTATTTCCTAGACTTTTAGCACATTTGCTAAGAATAAAATTTGCTAAACTCTTAGCAAAATCAACGTTTTACCTTTTGTGAAAATTTAGCTTTTTAAACTTGTTTGAAGTTGTTTTAGCTTTTGGTCTAGATTTAACAGTTAAACATTATTCTAATGTTTGCCAGATTAAATTATTTTTCCTTGTTTCATACTTAATATCTATAAATCTTGTTTTCATAAAGTTTTTTGTTTTCATGAAACCATATTAAGTATTCTCTTTCAGAGAATGTTAACATATTCTTTTTAGTTTTTCTGAATAAAAGAAGGGAATTTTATGGTGGCACTTTCAAACAGTGGTAAGAGGGCTACCTTTTTTTATTTAAATCTCATGATATTTGTTAATTAAGGTGTCAGTAGTACCAGCAGCACCAGATAAACCCAAGATCTCAAAGCTTGACATATGATACAAGTTTGCTTCCTGATCACATCAAGTTCTGTCATGAGGGGAAAAAGATCTCTATTCCATGTGCCCATTCCAAGTTCTACGCCGACAGTCTGCCTCCTTCAACATGGGTGTCCCGGGTTTGCTTGACATTGTCCAACTAGTAGACGAGGAAAGATGGATAGATTGCATGGGAGATATGTAATAGGTCAGGCCTCGAAACAGCAAAAATCCCTTGAATTTCTATTTCAGTGACACAGCTCAAGCATGTGGCCACACTCAGTTTCTCTGGAGGCATAGAGACATAATTGTGCTAAGAAAAGGAAATAGGCTTTATAACTGCACAGTTTGTCCAATAACAAAAGTATACATGCTTATTGTATAAAATATAAAAAAGTTCCCAGAGACAATTGCTATTAACACCGTAGTGTATTTTCTTAACAGTGTACTTTTTTATACATATTTTCTGTGACTAGTAATAACACATATGTGTGTGTACATATATATGAAATTTTTACTTTTAAACTTAACCATTTCTTCATGTCACATAAATATAATATTTTTTGAACACCTACTCTGCTAAGAACTAGGAATATAGCAGTGAATAAGATAAACACTATGCTTTAGGAGCTGACTTTGCAAAATAAAATAATATATAAAACTAATTTTGAGGGATGTATCAGTTTCCTTATTCATTATCCTACTGTTAGAAATAATTTGTTTCCATTTCCTTTTAATTTTTTACTCCTAGAAATAAATCTATAGGCAATATATTTATACAGAAAGCTTCCCCCTTTATTTTGGTTTATTATCTTTATTTCCTAGAAATGGAGTTATTGGTCCAGGGATAAGTCTATTTTAATAAGATACTTTATTTCTAAATGATGTTCTAAAAGGATTATAACTAATTGAAGAAAACAGCAACAATGAATATCTTATTCTTGCCATCATTGAGTAATATCATTTAAAACATAGTTATTTGCTTTGATAAACAGGATTTCTTTTTTTTCTTACATTGTTTGAGGGAAAAGGTTAAAATAGTGGTTAAAATAGGATATGTCTATTGTAGTAAATTTAGAAAATAGAAAAAAGTCACAGCCATTCTTTTTATGATTTATGGATAAATTATTGTTTGAATCCATTATTGTAGTTTGCTTTTATGATGTGAACTCCGTGAAAGCAGGCACTGTGTCTCTCATAATTTTCTAGATCGATTTCTCCCACAGTAGCTGCCACATGTCAAGACTCAGTAAATGGTTTTTGAATATTTGAACCCTAGTAATAATTTGGTGTCTTACCTTCTGTTCTTTTCCCTTTGTGTCACTATAAATGGGTATGACATTTCTCTAATTCATTAATTTTAAACCTCTAAAAAATAGATTTATGATGGGCACAGTGGCACACATCTATAATCATCTCAGTGACTCAGAAGGCTATTTCAGAAGGATCCCAAGCTTAAGGCGAGCCTCAGCAACTTAGTGGGACCCTGTCTCAAAAAATAAAAAGACCTGGGAATGTAGCTCAGTGGTTAAAGTGCTCTTGGGTTCAATCCCCAGTACCAATAAATAAATGAATTAATGAATAAATAAAATTACCTAATACAGATGTCCTCAATATTGAAAATTTGTGGTCTTTACTTGTACTTTATACTTGACTTTTCTAAAACTGGTTTCCTAACAGAATGCCATCTATATAGTTTAGCCAAATATTTTTTGCTACATTCTGATCAAAAATTTCTCTCTCTCTTTAAGTATATTTATTTCATTTTAGGGATGATTTTTAATGTTCTTTTATTAAAGCATTATAATAATACACAATATTTGGGTTCATTTTGATGAAATTATACATACAAGTTGATTTTAATCCTCATTGCACCCTTTTTCTTCCCTCCCCCTCCTTCTTTTCTCCCTCCTTTACTGATCTTCTTTGTTAATTTTTGATTGGTACAATACATAAAGATGAAATTCCCTTTGGTACATTTATATATGTGTATAACATGATTTTGTTAACTTCATTTTATTTTTCTTTCCCTTCCTTCCTCTCTCCCTCTCATTGTCCTACTTCTCCACTGGTCTCCCCTATCCAACTTTTAGTAATTTGCATAAATATGATGGAGGACAGTACTGTTTGCAAATAAAACCAGGTCTGTTATATTTATCTGATATATTGAATCACTAGATAATGATAGTAAAAAAGATTATTTTAAGAATTTCCTTTTTACGCTGTAAAATCAGCAAATTCCTCTGTAGTTATTGAATTCATTTTTATTTTCTTTTACATTCAGATAAATATAAAAAGTGTTATTTCATGACCTCAGTGCTCAAAAGTTTGAGCAATTAAAAGGCTAAAAGTAACTATCCCTGAGTACCTAGCCTTGAAGAAGGAAAATTTTATTTGGGGATAGGGATCTTTCCAATTTTTTTACTGATTTTTTATACCATTTCCTAACTCTAGAATATGTTGTTTTTGTTTTTTATAATTTAATTGTAATCAGATATTGTTAGCTCCTAGATGACGATGTGGACTACTTTCCTACTTCATTTAGTTTGTGCCGAAAATATTCCTGTATTGTCAATATTGACTTTTCCAAAACTGGTTTCCTAACAGAAGAATGCCATCTCTGTAGTTTAGCCAAATATTTTTGCTACATTCTGATTTAAAAATTCTCTTTCTCTCTCTCTCTAAGTATATTTATTTCATTTTAGGTATGATTTTTGTTAACTTCATTTTATTTTTCTTTTCCTTCCTTCCTCTCTCCCTCATTGTCCTACTTCTACTCCACTGGTCTCCCCTATCCAACTTTTAGTAATTTGTATAAATGTGATGGAGGACAGTACTATTTGCAAATAGATAAAGTGAACATAAATTATTTTTTCTTTAAACAGGTAATAAAAACTTTAGATCCCAAATTAAATCCAGCATCAGCTGAAATAATGCTACTTAGAAAGCAGTTGGCAGAGAAAGAGAGAAGAATTGAGATTCTGGAGGTAAAACATTCATAATCACACATTTTTAATTATTCTATGGGGAAGTCTGGTAATTAATTCCTTTCATATATTATCCATTAATGATCAAGTTTCAAAAAATGTTAGAAATGTAGTGATTTAGCAATCAGTATATTTATTACAAAGTATCTTACTAGCCCTCTAGATTGGCACATACATGATTTGTGTGTCTTCTTTATTTTCTCATTGTAGCCCTCCCTCTTTAATAGCCAATTTTTATGGTTATCATTCACTGCGATGTTCCTTTTAGATAGTGAGGATGTGATTTCATGCAGAAAAAGAAAAAACTGAGCTTACCTTTTAAAAAAAGTACTATGTTTACTCAGCCAGATTTATCTCATCTTTTCTTGTTCCTCACCTGAACCTAAACAAAATTAGTTGGAATTTCTGGTAGAATGAAGTACTCCTAGAATCCCAGTAACTCCCCAAACAAAGCAGCCATCTTTATTATCATACAAGGTTATGTAAGTAATGATCTCATTAATTAGTTGAATCTTTAAATTTTAAAAGTATTTTTGTGCTAGTGGTTATAACAGTTTTTAGAGGCTTGGATAAATATGCCAGCATGGAATTGTATATTCTTAAATTTTGTAATTGGGCATATTCTAGTTTGTTTTGCAGAGTGGTTTACAAAATTTTTTAATACTATGGTGAGACATAATGCTATTCTTGAAGTCAATATATATTTCCTTTTACCAACATGTAAATAATTACAAATCTATGTTGAATTTTATATTCTGGCCTTGAAATTCTCATAAATGATAGTAGGATTATTTTTAAATCAATCAATAATATTATATTTCAAAAAACATTCTATTCAGATACCTTTTTTCTAAACAAATAGGTGTGGACTTTGGTGGAAATATGTTTGTTTAAAGGTTTGACTTTAATCCACTCCTTCCTACATCCAGAATGTACACCAAGCATATGTGTGTATGCTGTCAGTGTTTCTTCAGACCATGATGTGTGTTGAGAAAAGTACTGGGAAGGGATGTCTTTCTAAAGAAGTGCTATTAATTCTTCAAGATCCAATTCAAATGTTTCTTCTTCTGTAAAAGTTTCCCTATATTCCTTAGGCAAAGGTAGTTGTCTCTCTGTAATGAGTTCTTGTATTTTTTTAATTCATTGAATAGCAGTATTGGTTTTCCTTTTGGCACATTTTGAAGTATATGAGAGCAAAGGCTATTTCTTATGCTTCTGTATACACATCAATAAATATTACATAAATCAGAGGCCAGGATTATAGCTTTATTGGCAATCTATTTTAAGGTTATCACCTTTCCTCTCTGGGCCTCAATCTGTACTTCTAGAAAAATAGACTTGATGACATAATCTTTGACATCTCAGTGGCTCTTTTTTACTTCCCACTGCAAGCCAACGAGAATGTATACAATTGCTATTGTTTGAAGTAGGACTTCCAAAAGGATCATGTAAGAGTGCTCTGTGTATGCATCTCTATACACACTGAAAAAGAAGAAAGGAGAAACATGATATAAATAGCAGAGGCTATTCTATCTGCTACCCCTTCAAGGATGTCTGCACCTGGAATAGTATGAGCCAGAAGGGCATCACCTTCGGATTTAGTGTCCACATGCCTTTTGTATCTTGAGTGTCTTTCCCAAAGTGTTTCAGGATTAGTTTTTTATGAGCCACTTATATCGGTTGCTCAATAGTATCACAAAATTCTGTGTTACAGAATTATAAAATTTGCTGTTAGGTTAATAAAAATAGACTGCCAGCCTTTGCAGTGGCACATAAAAATTACTGCTGGGAATCTAATACAGTGCATCCTCTTTTTCCTTGGTTCAGCTCTTCATAAGTGAAGCCCAGTTTTGATAACTAAGCCAGTTGCTTTTTTCCTCAAGATAAGAGGAACAGCAGCAGAAGACTCACTAGAGAGGGTGTGTGTGTGTCTGTCTGTATGTGTGTGTGTGTGCCCATATTAAATCACTGTTTCTTTTAGTAAAATTTCTGAAATAAAGATTAGTCACAAATCTTCTTTCCTAAAGATGTTGTGAATACATTTCTGCATGAATCATTTCACACTTTGACTACTTTGTGTGCCTCACAAATACATTCTTCATATTCTCTCAACAATGAGATTGTGAAGAAATTATTCTGTTTTGGGTAATTTGGAACAATTTCTGAGATTTTAAATGTCCTCATATCTCTTTCCAGAGTGAATGTAAAGTAGCAAAATTTCGTGATTATGAAGAAAAGCTCATTGTTTCTGCCTGGTATAATAAGGTGGGTGAAATGTAGCCAGTGATTGGATATTTAAAATAGTCTTTTTTGGTGAACAATAGAAATATACTTTATACCATTAACCAGGATGTAACGTGTTTATATAACTGAAAGAAAAATTACTCTGGCCGTGCATACTATACTCAGATATTTTATCTTCATATCCTCTTTCTATTAATGTTGATTATACTTCATTGAATTGTTTCATAACTCATCAGCCTTTAACTGATGCACATTTAGAACAGGCATAAAAATCAAAAAATTTTAAAATAGCTTTGAGCTGAAACTTTTAATTTGTATTGATAAAGGGTTTCTAAAAACATGAGTATCTAATGCAAAATTCTTGAAGCAGTACTCTTCAATAATGATCCTATCCATTCTACTAAAGAAAAAAAATAATATTATACAGAACTTTAATTTTGTCATCCTTAGTGAGATGTTTTCAAGAGTAGCATTCTATAATGTATAAGCTTCCTTTGAGCTAATTAACTAGGATAAGATTTTAGCCATTTTCTATCATTATCTATCACTTAACACAAGGGAATTTCTGTTTATAGCCCACATGTGTGTGCTGTGCTTCCTCATGTAGCACTAGTTGTCTTTCCATGACTAGTTGGTGTAGATACAAGGCAAATAAGAAGTTCTTTTTTCATTTTTCAGCTTATATTTGTTGAACATCTACTATATTTCTTGTATTAGCTATTTATGATGCTAAGTTCAAAAAATTGTTTTGAGGTCTAGGAGGTCTAGTGAGAGTAATGCCTTCTCATTAAAAAAAAAAAATAGCCCAAACTATAGTCATTTGTCATATATCAATATATCCAGAGACCATACTTTTAAGAATCATCAATCTGAGCTTTTCTGTATGGTATGTCTGCTTAAGCTGGAGTGGGTCCAAACATAAAAATTTTTTTTGGAACCTTTTCCTATTGTTGTAATTAAGCCCAAATCCAGTATGTTCTTTTAAGATACTGAGGGTTTTGTTTTGTTGTTGTTGTTTTCTTATTGTTGTTTTATTTTTTATCTTGAAACAGAGTGTCACTAAATTGCTTAGGGCCTCACTAAGTTGTTATGACTGATCTCAAACTTGTGATCATTCTGCCTCAGCCTCCTGAGTTGCTGAAATTACAGGTGTGCTCCACTGTGCCTGGCTTTAGGCTACTGCTGTAATGATTTCAATTTTAGTGAGTTAAAATAGAGAAACTGGGTTTTATGTTTTTATTAGCATTACCATGTGCAGATTAATCTGCTTTTGAATATTTATTTTCTTCTATAAAAATGAGATAACCTTTAGCTTTCTAGGATTGTTTTGAGGATAAATGTGTGTGTGTGTGTGTGTGTGTGTACATAGGTAGCTAGATGGATGGATGGATATAGCTATGTATATATTTAGTAATCTTATATGTTTTGGTTCAGAGTCTAGCATTCCAGAAACTGGGGATGGAATCCAGGCTTGTGAGTGGCAGTAGTGCTTGCAAAGACACTGGTGTCTATACTCCTGCACGATCATTCTTAGCACAGCAGCGGCACATCACCAACACCCGAAGAAATCTCTCTGTTAAAGTTCCTGCTACAACATCTGATTAAACTGCAAAAGAAAATATAAACAGAAGTGCCCTTAAAATATTTTATACCTTTTAGCTTACTGCCAGATTGAAAAAGAAGGTTAAGATGCTTGGTAATCAGCTATTTTAGAATCAAAATGCATCACATTAATTTTATCAGCTGACACTGAAAATAAAGTATAGAATTAGCTATCTCTCTGGGAAGCACATTTGAATAATTGGAAGATGTATTTAAGCACACTTCTCAAACATTTGTCTTTTAAGAGTATTATAATTTCAAATTGTATATTTTAGTTTAATGTTTTCAGTTGTATTAGTAACTTGATAATTCATAACATGTAATCAGTAATATGTAATTTAAAAATGCCTCTATATTTGTTTAATGTTTTTGGTCCATGTAAAAATAGTCATTGAGGTAGGCATATGGAAAACTATACAAGGATGATTTGTTTGACTCGATATACCCAAGGTTTTACTACTTCTCTCTTCTGTCATTGAATGGGTATGTTTTGTCACCCCATGGAAGGTAAATGTTTGGACAACTTCAATATTGAAATGACTTTGCCATAGTAAAAAATGACTGATTGGAAAATTCGCAGATTGTGAAAGAAGTCATCATTCTCACATGTACCAGCTAATAAACAAGGGTTTCTGAAGAGCTTGGTTGAAATGCTAAGGGTGGGAAGTGGACTGACATTTGTAACAGGTGCCTTTCTGATGGAAAGCAAGCTGAAAAATATTCTTTGTATAAAAATGGCCACATACTTTTTAATGTAATTAATGAAAATTACAGTTATTGCTTTAAAGCATAAAATTATCTGGCTTTTGCTTTTAAAAAAAGTACATCACAATATAATAGTTTTTGTCTCTTCTGGAAAGAGGTGAAGTGGTGATAAAACAATGTAGCATTAATTTGATTTTGTTTACTAATTAAGGAATTTGTCTTGGGCTGAGTTTTTGGTATGCAGATCATTTTTGCCCAAAGCTCTTATTTTTAGAAATGTTCCTTTTTTATTTGGGGGGGGGGCGCATTTTTAAAAATCACAACTTTGGAATATTAGTTTTGTTAAATTTCTGTTGTTCATCATGATAGCCATGTGGCAATTTAAATTAATTAAAATAAGAAGTTTAGTTGTTTGGTTGTACCTGCACATCTCCAACCAAACATGTGGCTAGTGGCTTCTGTATCAGGCAGTTCAAATATAGACTACAACAATAAAAATAAATGTTAGAACTATTTCAAATGTAACAAGGAACTGAACTGTGATGTAACTCTCATTTTGTGTTTGAAATAGTTGCATACCATATGTTGTGATAACTGTAATTAATCTTTCCAGTGCTGTTCAACAAATACAACAAGTACATATCAGCAGTATGTCTAGACCAGAGATTAGCAAGCTTTATGTGAGGGGATAGATTTTAAATATTTTAGTAAATAATTCAGATTTTATGGGTTACATGTTCTCTGTCTCAAGTACTCTATGCTAGTGTAAAAGAAGCCATACACAGCATGTAAACAAAATGGGCATGGCAGTAGTTCAGTAAGTTTATTTATAGCATCACATAAGCCAGATTTGGCTGGCAGGCTATAGATCTGTGGTCTAGGTTTTATTCTTAGCATTTCTTTCCAAATATGAGTATTGTTCCATCTGCAGTATTTTCATTGAAATAGCTGGTTTTAAATTCTTAGTAATTTTTTTGATCACTTAAAGTACAAAAATTTTATATTGTGTTTGGGTCTCTGAGTTTAGGGAATATCTATCTGGATATTTTATTTTATCAAGATTACTTCTGTTGACTACCTCTTAGATTTTGATGTTTTTTATCTGTGTAATTATATTGTTTGCATTTTTGTATATTCTTATAGTGTCTGCTTGCCTGTGACTTTCAGTGAAAGAAAATAAGACTTCAAAATGTTTTAGCATGTTATATTTAAACTTTTCTAAGTATTATTACAGCTTTTTGGTATATTTTGGCCATGAAAACATCTGCCCTTTGGTGTTTCTACTTGATTTTAATTGAGATTTTACAAACTCTTCAAGCTCACTTTTAATGGAATATATTGTAAAACATCAATCTCAAAAGACTAGTATATTCCAGTTCAATTGCTAATAAATTTTCAGTTATTATACTTGGAATTTCTAAATAAATTGTGAAATTTCTGAATAAGGATGTAGGCTAGAAACTTTTTTCTTAACAGAAAAAAAACAAGTTTTCTGATTTGGCATTTTTATAATTAATAAGTAGAATTTAAAATGTTTGATATATAAGTATTTATAAACAAGACTAATGTAAAATTCTATATTGTGATTATTCATACAGAAATTCAGGAACTGATCAGAAGTGAGATTCTTTTTCACATCTGGTTAATGTAGTGAGAATGACACCCTGTGGGTGGTAAAGCATTATAAATGTTTCATTCCAAACCATGATTTATACACATCTGTGTTGTAAGGGAGGCTTGAATGTATATACTATGAAAGAGATATTCAGCTTTTATCTATGTTATAAGAACTGAATGTCCCAATGTTTATAAAGTAAAACTACAGACCAATTTGAAATGATCTTTAATTTTGAGCATTAGCTCAAAGATTAATGTTCCTTTCTCTTTTTAATATACACATGACAGTGATGTTTATCCTGAGATTAACCTAATGTATTGAGAAATATTTAAAGTTTATTTTTTCAATGAATGAGGTTAATAATTTAGTATAGATTAAGAATGTCTTATGTAGACATATTACACCGAGTATCCCATATCCACATGTCATCATCTTTTGATAATGGGTGTGATAATTCAAATGTTAGATAATGCTTCCACAGCCGCACCTGTTTCTGTGTAGTGACACTTCTGACTCTTTGGGGTGGGGGAGCTTTTAGACCACAGTACTCTATGTGCATATTTAATGAGAAACATTCCTGTGTTAAAATGTGAGTATATAGTTGTATGCAAATGTTTTTACTGTGAACCTGTACATTGCAGAGTAGTCTGGAAATTTATAAAGCACAAACCATAAAAGAAGATAGTATGCAGGGGAAGCTTAAATATAATGTTTAGTTTTTAAAGGGCCCTTTCTATTTTCTATGGCAAAGACTTTGACACTTGAAAAAATAGAAGCAATATTTGATTTATTTTTGTAAGTGTTTAGAATATTATTTTAAATAAATTATATTGGGTCTTGTCCAATAATATAATTGTGAAATGTTTTAAGTAAATAAACTTTCTGCTTCTGTGTCTGTTAGCTTTGATGCTTTTAGTGGCACAAATACATTCAGTTGCTGTTTTAAATAAAGGACTAAAAATGTTTAAGACTGGTAAAAATGCATTCTTTTTCCTTTGAATTTTGTCAATGAAAAGACGTATAAAGTGATTTTTTGAGTGTCCTTTTATATTTCCAAATTCCCCATTCAAATGGAGACATCTTTCAATAATGTGTAGTCCAGAACATTTCTAGGCAACAAAATTTCAGAGACCGCTACTTACCTCTTAATATTCATTTTCAAGTTCTTCATTTAATAATAGAACCCCATGTTTTATATGGGGAAAAATATCCAGGGGGTCAGAAAAAATACCCCTCAAAACTTTACTTCTTAGAATCCCTTGTTAACTGGGTGTGAGACCATTTAGCTAAATTCTGGCTAATAGTACTGATGGAGTGAATAGTACAGATGTGTGCGTATACCAAAAGAATGGGCTACTTTCCTTAGTCCCCAGTCTGAAATACCATGTGCCTGAAACAATCTTAGGTATAGTTGAACAATAAGGAAAAAGGAACTTGGATGCCTGCAATCATATTTTAACCATGTCAGCTGTGAACTTCCAGCTTAGTTGTCTCTTAATCTTTTCAAAATCTTTAAGCTGATTTTTTTTGGGGGGTTGGGGTTATTTTTTTGTAGCATTCTAACATTTCCCAATCTATACAAATACGTCGAGTTGTGAAATTGAGTTTTAGGAAAGCACAGGTGTTCCATGTTCTTGGAGTTAGGCCATTTATTCTTGAAATATACCTTCTTTCTCTTCTGTCCCCCTTTAGGCATCTGTTGATACACTTACCTGTGTCCTATAGGTCTCTAAAGCTCTGCTTATTTCTCATCTTCTCTCTTCATTCTGCTCCATAGAGTAGATAATTTCATTGATTTACCTTCTTCATGTTTACTAAATCATCTTGCCAGCTTGAAGATACACTGCTAATCCCCTCTAGTAAATTTTAAATTTCAATTATATTTTCAATTCTAGAATTTATAGTTAATTGCTTTTTAAATTGCTCACTCTCATTATAATCTTTCATTCAATGAGAAATCGTTATGCTTACCTTCAATTCTTTAGATATGACTCTTTAAGTTTTTTGAACATACTTATTTAAATCTTCTGTATAGTAAATCCAGTATCTGGGCTTCCTCAGGGACAGTTTCTAGACACTGCATATTCCATGCATGGGCCATAGTTTCCTGTTTACTTGCATGATTAAAGATTTTTTTGTTGTTGAAAATTGGCATTTTAAATGATACGTGGAAACTGGAAATCAGACTGTACTGCACACACACCCAGGTTTTGTTATTGTGACTATTTTTGCTTTCTGTTTAAAGACTCACTTGGATTAATTCTGCAAAACTTCCTTTTATCATGTACAGCCACTGGAATTCTCTAATAGCATAGTGTTCTGCTGATTTTGGTCAGAGGTTTTCTTTAAGACCTTGAGCTGTTAAGTCAGCCTTTTCCAAAGTGTTCTGTGTGAGCTAGGTTATACCCTTAACATTTGCAACTATATTCTGACTGTGACTTCCTACTTATCCAGGCCCTCAATTCAGCCAGGAGTGAAAGACAGTCTTCTTGGGTCTCTCCCTGGGTGTGTGTAGGCCCATCTAGATTTCTAGGAATATGTTATAGCTTTTGAAGCACCAGTGGACTTCTCTTTTACCTTTTAAACTCTTATTAGTACTAACTGGTATTACCACTTTGGGTTACTGCAGCGTTGTACAATTGTCAGTGACTCATTTCAATATATACTCTATGTGATGGTTCTCACAGTGAGCTTTGAGTCAAGACCAAATGTGAGTCTTGAGAATGGGATTTTTCAGGGAACTGCCAGAAAGGTCAAATAGGGATAGTTTTCTGGGGATGGGCCTTACCAGTGTTCCAAACCCATTTTTGCTCCCTCTGGGGGCTGCTCTGGTTGATATTCTCAGTTGCCATAGTTGTAAGCTGGTTGCTTTTCAGGAATACTTCAGAGCAGAGAAGAGAAGGACTTTAACTGTTCTTCCTGAGAGGTGGTTCTTATTTTTATAAACAAATGCTCAAATTGTTGCAAGATTTTGGTGAATCTTGAAAATATTCCATTTCAGAATCCTGGAAATTATATGAGCAATTTTTGCTAGTGGTCTCTGGACTCTTTTCAAGGAATGAATTTTAAAAGTCTTTGTTATTTCAGAAGTTCTCTCCACAAGTCTGATTTTTGAAAGTAGAAATTACCTTAATAATCTTTAAAATCCTTATTTTCCAGAATGTGAAATACAGGCACTGAAAGGTAGAGAGCTTCCTGCATAATGATGGGAAATCTATGGTATACTGGCAGCATTCAGCTCACTAAGCAGTTTGTTCCCCACTGCATGTTCAACATTTATTTAGCATCTACTATGTATGAAACACTAAGAACTGTACCTCTGTGAACAAGATAGTTTCCTCTGCAAAGCTCAACAGCACTGGAAGTTTACATGGAAATAGAAAATACAAGCTTTGTAATTATTAGGGAATGGAGAAGGAAACTAACAAGGAAAATGCATGAGTGGACATTAAAGCAAGCAGCTTTTGCAGGATGAATAGGACTCTAACAGGTGTAATTAGACATGTCTTGCAGGGGCGAAAAAAAGCTTATATAAAGACCTGAAGATGATAAAAGATCTGGCTTGTTCAGGAAATTAATAGTTCAGTAGTCTAGCAAGAGTACTAAAAGATGTAATTGAAGAGGAGAGCAGGTTTCCCACCACAGAAGTGATCCTCTGCTCATCTGAGGAGCAGGCTCACACTAAAAGTGATGCAAATTCTGGGAAGCCCCCGCCTCCAGAGGGCCCCACTTACCTAGATTACCAGTAACAGTTCTCTGGTGTTTTATTGTCTGGCAACCTTGCTAAAGAAATTTTAATTATCCTGTAGCCAATAAGGAGATGACTATATTGTTCTGTGAACCCAGTGAAAAAAAGATCAAATTGCCCAGGGGAAAAATAAGTTCTCCAAGGCTTAACAATATAGCTGGACCCTTTGTTTAGAATAACCGCAACAGCATTACTATTATAATTTACTATTTTCCAGGCACACTGTGTCACCTCGATATCCATCTATCTTTGTTCTTCATAACCAGTACAAGACAGGTATATTAGATACCTCAGCATGCAGGAACAATTCCAAAATCTCAGTGGCTCCAAAATATTTGTTCCTTATATATCCATCTTGTATAAGCTGTGATTCTGCTTCATGTCTTTGTCACACAGGACACAGACTGACAGATCCTTATGTTGACGTTGCTGGTCTCATGACAGAGAGGAAAGAAACATGTTAAACTACTAGCTGACTCTTAAGCCCTCCAAGGTGACTCATGGAATTTTTGCTCTCATTTTATTGACTAAAGCTAATCACATGGCTATTCCTGCATTTATCAAGGTGGTTATATATAATCATCTCACAGAAATATCACAAGGAAAACCACCTCAGAGAGGGGTAGAAGATATTTTGACCGATTATATTATCTACTATAGCTGGAGTTATTAATTCTATACGGTAGATTTGTTTGCAACTGAATTCAGGAAAGTAAGGTAACCTATTTAATTCATAAGAAAAAGGCAATAAGTGATGAAACGGGTTTGAGTTTGAATTCAAGTTGGCATAGCCACAAAGCTCTGATTTCTAGTCCAACTGACTCTCTAGTGCTACTCCCTGGAATCTTTTAATGTGGTTTTATGTGCATGAGAACTCAGTGTTATTTTTGGACCTTTGATGTATTTGGGCAAAGAGAAGCTTCTGTTCTGACCCTAATATTTATAGTGGGCCTCATCACAGGTTTAGTGCCAAACCCTGAAAGGGACAGGGACCCTTTTTACTTGGTTCTTTCTTCTTGCTTAATTTCCAATCTGTATCAAAAGAAGGAAAAGTTCTTAGTTTTTTAAGACAATAAATAGTTCATAGTGATGCACACACACATAAGAGTGACCCAGAAACTACAAAATATCCATCCAGGGCATCAACCTGCTCTTGAGAAACCAGCCTGGGGAAATGGGAAAGGTGACTCTTCCAAAAGCCATCTGGAAAAAAGGGCCTGAAATAGGTCAGAACAAGCCTGTGCTCTTCCACTATGTTCTTGAGAGATTACAGTATTATCATCAGGTGAGATGACAAGGACAAAGGAGTAGTGGTGAGATTTGATTTCTGGCAATAGGTTCAATCTAGCAGTAGTCCACAATCATCGTATCTATTCTGTTCATTAACTCACATTTTTTGAGCCCTCTCATGCTCCAGGCATGGTTGTTGATACTGCAGTCACAAAAATGAATGACAGAAACACTTCCTGCCCTCAAGGAATTTATCAGTTAACTCATACTGTAAATTTCATAATGCTGTAAATTTCATAATGCTCCTCGAAATTCAGTGGCTAAACACAGAAACCACTTTTTTTTCTTATTTTACTTTCTCTATATTATTCACCAAATAGAATACAAAGAAATGAATATGAGACCACTGATCTTGAAAGATTTTTCAGTTCAGTCAAATAAAAATGTCATTAACACCTACAATGGAAATAGCAAGATGACAGATGATACAGTATAGAGAAACCCTGGACCAAAGCAAAACAAAACACTGGTGAGGCTAGGGAGGCTTTCTTTGTTACTGTGGGCCTTAATGGTTTTTTGTTACTGTTGTTTCCTTTTTGAACTCCAGAATCTTCAGGGGTTGCTTGGGTTCTTTTTCTATGTATTTAACCCTTTCATCCATCCCTGACCTGTACAGGAAAGTAGACAGACAATGCACAGTAAGCATTTGAGGCAGAGCAGTAGGAAGGGAGACTAGAAGGAAGAGGACATAACACGTGAGAACACAGGTACCAAGAGGCTAAGTGCATTTGGAATCCTTTATTTTCTTCTATGCTGGATCCTGCATTCCCTGTGTCTTCTTATGGGAAATGTCTATTCAAATAATTTTCCCAGCTTTAATTGTTCTTGAGTTTTCACATTGGAATTTCATATATATTTTGGATATTAGTCCTTTTCAGATGAATAGTTGGCAAATGTTTTCTCCTGCAGGATGTATTTTCAAATTATTTTCTTCTTTGTATAGAAACTTCATAGTATGATAGAATCCTCTGTGTCAAGTTTGTTTTTGTTGACTGTGCTTTTGGCTTCCCCATTAACCACTTATTTAACTCATGAATCTCAGGTTGGAAGTAGACTGGCTCATTTGGAAAGTTCTTGATTCATCTGGGCTCTCTCATGCTTATTCAGTTTCTAGATTTGAACCTGCTTTTATCAGCTAGCCTTATTAGCTAGAGCTCTGGCCAGCTCTCCATTAGGGCAATGTAACAGCAATGACTGGGCTGTAAATTTCTCGGCATCCAACAAAATAACATAGGTTTGTATAAGAGTTCCAAAAGTATAAGCAGGAGCACATAACTTCTCTTGGGTCCAAGGCTCAGAAAATTCATTTCATCACATTCTATTGTCCAAAAAGATCAGTGATCCAGCCCAGAGTGAAGACAATGGTAAATGGATTCTATCTCTTGAAGGGAGGAATTATTAAGTCACATTGAAAAGGGTACAGACACAAGGAATTAAATTATTCTCCTCTAGTCAAGTTTCATAAAAAGTTAAAACACACTGTGCTGACTTTTCTATTTCATGCTATCTAGTAGTGGACTAACTTTTCTACTAAAAAGAACCAGAAAACATCTTTATCCAAAGTACATATGTGAAGACATGAATTGGTGTCAACATACTTTATATACAACCAGAGATATGAAAAATGGTGCTGTATATGTGTAATAAGAATTGTAATGCATTCCACTGTCATTTATTTTTTTAAAAAATCAATAAAAAAGATCAAGCAAAACTACCCTATTTTTAAAAAAAGAACCAAAAGAATCAATAAAATAAATACACAAGAGTTTTCAGATACTGGAAAAGTGGAACTGCAGGACTGTGATTCCCAAAACAAAGGACAAATGAAGTGAACTCCACCATCTCTGACTTTCTCCCTGGAGGCATTTAGTGCACCCCATTACAAGAAGGAGAGGGAACAGATCACAGTAGTCTTTATTAGATGAGAAAATATAGTTTGGAGTGACTGACATGACTGGAATTTGTAAGGCAGAGAAAGGAACAAGCTCTGCCAAGAAGGAGCTCCATAAATCTTCAAGGAGATCAGCTGACCTCTGTAGATATAGGTCGAGACTCCAAGAGGCTGGGCAAAGAGCATCTAGTGGGGACAAAATAACTAACTGCCAAAAAGCTATAAGCTTAATGGTTGCCATAGGTTTTACTGGGTGGGAATTATTAAACACTGAGCAAAGTGGAGAAACCACATTAAACATCTCAGGTGATCAGTAGGGACCCCAGAAAAGTTACCTCAAGGAGTCCCAGAATGAAGGCTACTTTAGACCCACTTTAACAAAGTTTTAAAACTTAAAAAAAAAAAAAAACAAAGGTGTTTTACAGGTAAATTAACTGCCTACTAAAACAAAACAAAACACTCTTTAAAGCAGACAAAAAATAATCCAAACACTCAAGAATGAAAAATATATATTTAATCCATGATTACTGGACATTTGAAGAAGCAAGAATATGTGACCTATAATCAGAAAAAAATCAGAACAAATGATTGAAATATGGAATTACCAGACAGGGACTTTAAATGGATAGTATAGAGGATTTAAAGAAAAACATGCAAATAATTGAGAAATAAACTATAAATTTAGAAGAATCAATTCATTCCAGAGTGGAAAAATGTATAATGTTAAAAAATTAATGAGTTGCTTAATGGAAAATGAGACACTGATGAAGGAAAAAAAAAATGAACTTTAAAACTGAGCTGTAGAAACTATCCCAACGGGAGCACAGAGAGAAAACTGAAAAAAATAACAGAACCTCAGTAACCAGTAAGTCAACATTAATGGGTCTAACATTTATATGACTCAAATTCCAGGAATATGGGGCAGGAGGTCAGTTCATAAAAGCAACATTTGAAGAAATAATGACCAAAGTTTTTCCAAATTTTCTCAAAATGATAAGCTCACAGATTTAAGGAACTCAACTTCAGTCAAGAAAAATGTAAAGAAAACTATACTAAAACATTATAACCAAATTGCTGAGGAGTAATGTTAAAAAACTTTGAAACAACCATAAGACAAAAGACCTTCAATGAACAAAGGAACCAAGGGATAAATAACTGAAACTTTCATCAGAGATAATGAAAACCAGAAAACCATGGGAAAACATCATCACAGTGCTAAAAAGAGGGGAGAAAAACTTGTTAAAATAGACTTTTATATCTGAACAATTTTTCAAAAATTAAGGCAATATAAGACATTTCAAAACAAAAGAAGAGGGAAAGGAGAAAAAGGAGGAAGAGGTGGAGGAGGAATTGGAAAAAATGTGGCTAGAATTGAAGGCACAATGTACTGAACTGGCTTATGAGGTAAGCAGCTGGGGAGAAGTCAACCTGCGGGACTTCATCAACACATGTCTTTCAGCCTCAAGACTGTTAGACTGTGATGGAAATGATGAAAAATGTTGTGGAACTATATATACTTAATTTTTTTCTTTTGGTATCCATTCTCATGTAGAGACTATTAACACCAAATGATTTGTGTATTCATAATCCCCCATTCCCCCTTCCACCAGTAATAACCTATGAGCTCTGAAAGGGAATGGCCCCATACTATTTATTTGATTTATAGTGTATC